>NC_092830.1:36597608-36600108 GCF_039878825.1 Excalfactoria chinensis
AATTCACCGTGCTAATCAACTGAACTGCCACAATCTCCCAAGGTAATTGTATCTTTATAATAGTTGAAAGCAGTGGGCAAAAAGGCATGGATAGATGGGGAAAGGCCTTCCCTTTGCCTGCTGAGAAACAGCGCGATACTCTTTCTGCAAGAGACTAATGGGGCCTTTTTAGAAAAATCTGGAACTTTCATATCGCTGTACCCTGATCATTTAATGTCTCAACTTCTGTACTTACAAAGGCTTTGTACACCACACTACACTCTTGTTTCATTATTCTGCAGCCTTGTTGCCCTATGGTCTACCTCCTGCAGGGAAGGTTAAATGTTAGAGTGCCAAGCCAGACTGCAAGCATGGTGGGACACTGATGGGAAACAGATGCCCTGGGGATTCGGCCCCTCCCTCGTATAGGACTACATAATTTTCATTTTCTGAAATACAGTGAGGCTTGGCTTAGCTCTCAATGACAGCTGTAATTTCCAAAGCCTATCTCATTCACCCTATCACTTCAGGATAAAGCAAATCAGGCAGAAGTTTCGCAGGCAGACAGGCTCTGCCTTTGTCTTGCTGTTTCCTGAGTGTTGGGATACAGGCGGTTGTCTCCCTCAAAAGCTGTTTTAAATGTGTTCTCCCATTAGAGCATTAGTAATGTAACATCATTACATCTTAATGACAGGAGAAATTCCTGTTATTCTCATGGTTCTTTGGAGTATCTTTACCCAGCAAGAAAAGAGAAGGATGATCCCAGGAAAGACAAAAAACAAATGGCATTTCCTTACAGTTTTCCTCACTTACTGTCGTTTACACATTACCAAGAGGTGCAATATAACAAAACCTGCTAAATTTGCAAAATGTGCATTGAAGACATCAGTTAAAGGCATTACTACAAAACAATTCAAAACTCAAAGACTGTGCACTGGGAGCCAGATTGTCATCTGGTTCGAATCTGCGGCTTTCCTTGTGTGCAATGGAATGACACCAGCTCACAACAGCTACAAAACCTGGAACTTACTCCAAGGCTCCTAATTCATTCGCTTTATGTTTTGCTGACTGTGTACCTTAGCTCAAGAGCCATGCTCCTCATGACATCCTGCTGTAGCTTTGTCCAATCTGCATTTACAACAGCATTTTTAAGACTCTATAATCTTGACCACAAGCTGTTATCACTTTCCAGCAAAATGTATTAAATAATGTCACTTAGAAATACATTACTAGCACCAAAAGGACCACAGCAACTGCCTCCATGTTTGGTAACTGCTACACAGGTGAGGATACGAGGTTTGGTTTTGCTCAGGTTGTAATTTCTTTGGGGATAGATGGGAAATGCAGATGTCCACAGCTGCTTGGGCTGCACCATTCTGAGACGCTACCTTCACTTACTTACAAGTTCAGCAAGGGAACTTGGATGAAAAACCTATCTTTGGTGTGTTGACTGTTAAGTCCTAACTTAAAAGTACCCAGGAACCCACTTCTCCCATTAGATCAAATTTAACAGACAGAAACAGTTGCAGTCTAGTGGGAAAATATTCATCAAAATGCACATCATCTGCACATCGTCTGCAATCTGCATTATCTATCCAATAAGCACCAAGAACTCTGCCAGAATCCCTACAGTCTGTCAAGTAAACAGTTAAAGGCGATTTGTTTTTGAAAGGGAGATTGATTCATCAGATCAAATTTATTACCTAGAATCCTCATCCAAAAGCACCATAAATTAAACTGCAATTTCTCCATTTTTCCCCCCAGCATCTTAGTTATACTCATTCTTAAATGCAAAAAAAAAACCTGTAATACACATTTTAGATAAATGTCAGCAATACTTCATCCCAAAGTAAGACTTCACATGTTAGAAACACTGCAAACCACCAAGTTCCTATTTTTCCTTGTGCCCTTATAAATTAAAATCAAATGTATTTAGGAGAATTGGCATAAAGAAGTCCTTTCCAGAGTAATGACTTTGTATCCCAAGTCTCAGGTCTGAAGGAATTTTCAGAGCCAGATTGCAAATGGGGTTGGATAAAGTTCTTTGGAGCCAACAAAAGCTATTTGAACCCCTGCCTAAAACTTCAACTGAACCTTTCGGGAAGTTCAAGAAGTTTGGATAGATACTCTGAAAAATATTTTTCTCACTGAATACTTCTGAACTCCTTTCCCTGGCTGGAGCAGAGTAGGACATACCACTGACAATCTACTTCTGGCTGCGATGAAAACAGGAAGTAACTGGCATCTTGCGTGAGCTTGATCTCATGAGATATCGAGACATTATTAAGGCCTGATTGTCATTCATAAGAGAGTGAAGAAATTGCGCTCTTACCCGTGTAGACAAATCGGCCGGGAGCACCTTTGCAGAACTGTTTGGATTTGTAGGAGAGAGTCACTTCCACAACCCCTGGAATGTGCCGTGGCGGTGTCTGAACTCTGATGGCATGGGGTGTTATCAGCTACAAAACATAATAACATAATTACGCAAATGACTTGAAATAGGTCTCCAAATCCTCCCTCC
>NC_092830.1:36605108-36612608 GCF_039878825.1 Excalfactoria chinensis
TTGTATTTTGCTAAGATCATAATAGCTCATTAGAAGAGGCTGAATTTGGACCCAGACTAAAACCTAACACCACAGGGCTGAGCATGCCTACTTGAACCTATAATGTTGCTAGTTCGCTCTCTCTAGGGAAGGGGAGGACTAGAGGAAAGGATTCAACCTTCTTAATTGTGAACCTCATTAGTGACGGTTGCTAGGCAAAACACACACCTACTTTCAGTGCATATGAAAGAGATAAACAATACGTCATAGACCATAATGACTCTTGTGCTCAGGGCGACCTTTAATTATTATATTTTTGTTCTCTTATACCTTAGTTATTAATGCAGAAAAACAAATTAGTTGTGTGTGTGTGTGGACTGCAGCAGATTCACAAATTGTTTTCCATTTTTTTGATGCCTAGATCATATTTCTTTCTGATAATTATTGCTCTCCTCATTCATTTTTTCTGTGTGCCCATTGGTAAGTATCGTTCGAAACATAAAATGGCAATGACTGTATTAGCAGCTTAGCGTTCCGTTATTACTTTAATTAATTTTATTAGTGTAAAAAGCCACGATCCCGTCAGTGTGGCAGCAGCAGCTCACATGAGCCCATGGCAATAGGTGGGCAGGGCTGGCCATGCTCGGGGCACTCCGGTGCCAGTGGTTCTATCCATTCTAACTCCTTGAGGGCTCAGAATGCATTTGACCTCTATGCATTTCACTTGAATGAAAACCAGAGTACCTCAGAGCTGTTTTGTATCTATACACTGATGTACTTTGCAGCGAGAACCAATATCTAAATCTAAATAACTATTTTGTACTTCTGGGGAGAACAGAGATATGAGTGCCAGCGCACGAGCGCGGCTGCAATGGCCTGTGAGTGGCTCAGAGGTGGGTGGGCTCCAGAAAGACACTCAGGATTTTCAGAGACACTTCCCATTCTCTTCTTCATCTCAGCCTATCTTCTTTTATCAGTTCAGGCAAGAAGTCAATCACACTGAGTCAGTCTGAAGAAAAACATTTTATGCTGTTTTTCTCATACCAAAACGCCACTGCTGTAATCTGCAGCAGTAAGGCCCAGCAACAGGAAATTGACCTCACAGTAAATTCTTTGCAGATTTGGTCATGTTTTTACCATCCACTTAAACTTGCATACATAACCTGAGACTGTACCTCTGGACCCAGGAATATGACAAGCCAAAATAAAATCAAGTCAAATTAAATAGCAAGAAAAAGCTGTAAGCAAAACAAGAAAAAAGAAAAAAGAAAGAAAAAAAGTCAGAAAAAGGAAAAAAAAAAAAAAACAGAAAAAAATAATGAAAAATTGGTTGTGACTGCAAAACTATTAAGTATTAAATAAAGAAAGGAGTCAGAAGCAAATTCAGAAATTCAGAAGTGACCGTATTCTGGTTGAGAGGGGCTGAGAAATACTAATGGACTTTTTTAATGGGTGGTTTGATTGATGAGAGAAGGAATGATGGAAAAATTAATGTAACAGTGTATCAACGTAAGGTATGGTGTAAAAAGGAAAAATAAAAATAAAAATAAAAAAAAAGCATTGCAAATAAAAAAAAAGACATGTAAATGTGTGCCTACCATTTTCCAGATAAGAAGGAGCCGTACCTTCTGAGGGGTCAAGGCGGCGAGCCCGCCTTCCATGTTTGGAATTGTTGTGTACAAACATGTTGTCTGAGACAGCCAGAACGTGGCCATCCACATTGACTGTTGTTGATACAACAACCTGAAAAGGAAGAAAAGACAAAAAGAATTTAAGAAGTCTGTGTATTTTCAGGAACTCGGGTGCATTGATGGATCTTCTAAGACAAAACAACGTCACAATCTGTTACTTTTCACATGCAGCAAAGTGAATGACAACTATGAATACATCTTTGTTTATGTGGCTAACACTGGTGATTTTTAACTCACAATTGTTTCACTTCAGAACCTGCTACACTAATTAGAGTTTAATCTCCTATTATGCTAACAAATGAATTCAATTCAGGGAAATATTCTTCTAGCCATTAGTTTCAGAAACACCCCTCTAGCCACTCATTTTAAAAGCTGCTGTTTTGATTGATCTGTTGATATATTGATTAGATAGTTTATCTAATTAAAATTTGTTCACTTGAGACTGTCTTCAAATGAAGGGTTGTGAGGATTCCAAATAAAAAAAGCTTAATAAATCAGGAACCATCGTAACTCCCCATTTTTTTCTTCAGTAAATGATCTCCAGGTCAGTTTTACAATTACATTTAATGTCTGATAATGAACTTTTTTGCATCTGAAAAGACTGAGTTGAATATGAATAGTGAAAGTGTTTTCAATCCATGAAAAGTATCCCTTCTCAAGTTCATTTGGATGGTGATTGACCCTGGTATGTCAATGGAATTTCCTCCTTTATTTTTGAGTGAAAGGCTCCTATTCTTGTGTCCAGGTTCAGAGTCCGGCCATAGAAGAGATGATGGATAGGGCCTTCTTTGGCTTCCAGCTGCTTCTCAGTAGAAAATGGGAAAGGAACATATGCAAAATGCACAACCTTCTCGATAAAAACAAAACACCTACACAATGCATTTGTGAAACTCATTCTGGAAATGATATTTCACGACCACAAGCCAAAGAGGAAATTGTGAGACACGCGTGTGTTGCGTGTGACGTAGCTTCACAAGTTGATTGTTATTATCCCAGATAGACTTTTACATCCTATTTAAACGCTCCAGCGTGGACCCTATGGTGCAGGTTCCAGATTTGCTAAATGAAGCAATATCACAGTAGCTTTTTCTTTGTGGTTTAGCGTTAGTAGAGTCCTCACGGGCAGTGGCTATGTAAGGCTGTGTTAGGTCTTACCAACCACATGGGAGATGGTGGCAAAGGCTAGTACAAATGTTAGCTTTTGTCTTCTGCTTATTTTACTTTTGGACATAACAAAAATGGTTTTCAGGGTTCTCACACCAGCTCCCATACCCAAACACATCATGAGCAAAAAAGAAAAAAAAAAAAAGGGGGAAAAAAAACTATTCTCCATTTCCACAGCACAAGTCTCAGGCATCTGAAGACAATTCTTATCTGTTTCTGTGTTTTGGATCACCTCTGATCCTGCTTCTTATTCACAACCCATAATTAGCTTTCAGCTATCACAGCACCTTTTCTGTGTACTCTGCCTCCTCTGAGACAGCCATCTGCGTTCTCCTTTCGAACAGCCCGAGGGCAGCTCTCTGCCAGTCTGCTCTGCTCCCCTATCTTTCTCATCCCAGAAGTGGACACTTTCACTCCTGTCGACATCCACTTTGGAGAGTGCTGAGGTTGCACACTCACCGAAGCACAGAGCTACCGCCGTGCCACTGGGCTATCGGCTTTCACTTTTAATGAGATTTGCAGACTTTAAAAAATATTGCAAAACATACAGGTGTGAATTTCAGCAAAGGCTTCTGGATTTGGTTCCTAGAACACAGTATATTAAGAAGACAGGGAAAGGTGTATATAAAAATGACAACTATTTTTGTTCTGTCATGTATATATAGGTCAGTCACCAAGGGAAAAATACTGTAGTTCAGCAAAAGAAAGTAGACATGCTATGTTTTGTTATATTGGCTTATTCCTGCAACACACCTAAAAAGGTGCTGAGACAGTGAAACCAGTTAAAAATATTGTTCAAGATCTGACATACTGTTAAGTCCAGTTAAACCTTCTGAGAGGCAGGGAGATTAGCTAAAGAGACCCAGGAAAGTCTTTCTAGTGTCTACTGGCTCCATTGTCGACCACAAGATCACTCATGACTGATGCTTCATTTAGTCATCGGTGAGACAAAGAGGGCATTTCCACTCATTCCAGGTTTGACCTTCTGTTCTGTTCAGATGGATCAATATCACCAATGCCACGTGAAGCTGAGATGCATGAAAAATGGAAGCTTGGCTCAATTGTTTTGAAGAAATATTTTTTCCAGCTACAGATCTTTTCTGTTGGCTGGCTCAAGTGTTCTGGCTTCACCGGTTGGTTGGCTGTGCATGAAAACAGATGTCACATGTTTTGCTATCAAGTTTAACCACAAGTTATTCTTCTCAAAACTAAGAAAGCTGTGAACATCTCAATACCAGCTTATTATTAGTCCCAAATATGAATCTTTTTGAAATCTTTTTGAAACAAAACACATATAGTTATTATCAGACATTTCAAATGACCCCAAATATGGAGGAAATAATTTGTCCACCACGTCAGATGTCTTTCTGTAAGGAGAAAGTGAAGTATTAAGCATTTTCTAATACAATTCAGATAAAAATATGTGGGTTGTGCCACTGCTGTTGGATTTACAAGTTGTAAATGTGAAAGGAAAAACTGGATCCAGACTTCACCAAGTTCCACAGCTGAATTTCTAACAGCTGTTTACATGGTTTACATATGTAAAATCTCCACAGGTCTCAGTTCACACCACAGTGGAGGAAAACTATGCTTTCTGAGAAGGCACCCACTTGCGTCATGATGATCCATAACAGCCCACTGCAGAAATTGCCAGGTCCCAGAAACAAGCTTTTAAATTAGCAGGGAATTTACAAAATAGTCACAGCATTTTGGATACACGGCACTGAAACTACACTAAGCCGAATGCTGACACTAGATTTTCATTAAACAACAGTTCACGAAGTTTGAAATTCTGAGTAAATCCTGTGTGGTATTTGTAGGAGATATCTGTACCTGGAATCTTCGCATGTCTCGTGGGTTGCCTGCATTCTTCAAACAGTTCTGATTGCACTTGAGGAAAAACTTCAGAAAGAATCTATGAAAACACAAAATTGAGATCTATTAGTTTTGTCAAACGGCAAATCCAATTTTAAAAAGTTTAACACAATCTTATCATAGTTCTGCCTAAAAGAATACGGCTAGTGAACTACTACTTTCTTTTTAGTTAATGAATGTATTTTAAACAGTCAGATCTCTGTCATAAACAGAAAATTCATGTTTTTAATTTCTCAACAACTACAAATCTATTGACTCCGGGCCATATCTTAGCTCGGTGTGGGAAAGTTGATTTCAGTGACTCACTGACTTCAAAGGCAATGAGTAACATCAGATGAAAATTTGTTTCTACTTTTTCAATTTATTTATTTATTTATTTGTTTTCACCACGTACGTTAGCAGTAATGACCTCTATCCCAAAAGATTCTAAGGTAACGAAGGTTCAGCCTTCCAAAAAACTCTTGGCTTTTTCCCTAGCTTGGCAGTTCTAGCTATGCAAAGGGACTTGGTCCAATCCTGCTGACTCCAGTGAGGCTCAGCCATGGATCTGGCCTGAAGTAAGGCCCTGTTTGACTCATGTTTTTTTTAAAGGTAAGGAACGTGGAGGATTAGACCCTGTTTTACGACCTCTCCAAGCTGTGCCAGCCTTTAGCTGTAAGGAGTAACTCTACCTGAGTACAGAAATCCAGCTGATTTTTGCTGTGAGGCAATTAGCAATTATTTAGGACTAAACTGTACCATTGAGGCATCTCCTAGCAAACCGTTCTGTAGCAGTACTGCCTCACGGGAACACAGCAAGCACTTATGAGAAGGGGAAAAGCTTGAAAGGGTGCAGACCTGCTGCTCTCCTGCACAGGCTGCTGAGTATGTGCTGTGGGGTGGTGGTTCCACTCTCATTCTTTTACTCCTCACTTTCAAAAATCGCTTGGAAGAGAAAGCAACAGTTCTGTAACTGTGCTAAGGCCTGCAAGTAGGCTGAGCCAAATTGTGGGAAGCCTCTAATTTCTCTCCTGGCATCAGAGGATGTGCACAGCCTAGCACCTCCTCTTCTCTTTTCATGGAGTTCTGATTTCACGCTTAATAATTATTTAGGAGCACTAAGGGTTTTGGTTTCAGGCTCATGATTGGCACCAAGTAACAAGGAAGGCTCGAGACTCCTTATCCAGGGTTTCTCAGAGGCACCACCCCATCAGCTTGTGCTGTCCAACTTTATAGGTTTTGAATAGCAAGGTTAGGCAGAGCTTTTATATTTAGTCTATGAGCCATTAATATTTATTCACACCAATCTGTGCAAATGACTATCTTAGCCATAAACACTTTGCAGAAATTTTCATGTGCAAATAATATTCCTGGCAGGAGGTATGCCAAGAAATTCTTTCCCTCATCAGTACCCAATATGGCCCTATTGTAGCTGAGAAGAAATCTCATCACAGTTGTGCCACACCATGCTGTCTTGCCAAACTTTGGGGTCTCTGGACAGGAACATCACAAATGACTGCCCCATACTACAAACTGGTGTCTATAATCATGGCTCTTCTTTTTAAGGTGAGCCGTGAACAAGACCCTAATATCAACATGGGGTACTAATGCTGCAGGAGTGATCTCCCATATCTAACAGACAAGGGAGATGACTAGTTTTACTTCTATTGATCATAGATAAGTCAGTGCTGTCAATTCAGCTATCCCAAAATCTGCAAAAAGTTTCCAACTGTTTGGCTGAATGAGAGCTGGAGTTCCATTGTGGTTGCCGTGATCTCCTCTCTTGGAGGTTCCACTGCACTCAGGTTTTCTGCACACCACTGCAGGAATGTCACCAAGAGTTTCAGACATCCCATAAAACTGCATCTGTGTTAGCCACACTTTCATCCTAATTTTATCCACCTTGGATTATTTTTTAGATACTTGCAAGCTCCAGATGCTGACTCATCAATTGAGAACTGCCTAAGTACAACAGCATTTCTGTTCCTTATCTGGTCTTTCTCCCATACCTTTTATGAGGCAGCCCTGATTCTGAGTCTGCCCTACTCTGCGCCCACCATGCACCATGAGAGCCTTTGGCCTCACTGCTCCCAGTGCCACAGCTGTGCTGACAAGGAGCATCTCAGCTTTTTTTCGGATCTCAGATGGGCGTTGTGAAGCTTTTTGAGATAATGTTTGTGAATTGCTCTGAAATTCTTAGATGACCTGTGCATGGGGAATGATAAGTATTATTCCTAGTGGATTTTTTTCCTAACTTGAAGCATTCAAGTTGAATTGTTTCTACACAGAGACCTCACATCCTGTCCAAAATGGGGCATTAAACGCTCCTTCACTAAGCATCACCTGGAACCCATATTTGTTCAGTTATGTGTTGAAATTATGTGCTGCCTTGATACCAAGACCTTTCTGTTCATTGCAATCCATGTTTTCAGCAAAACTGTGGGGTGCAGAAGGCACTGATACAAGATTTTCAGAGGAAGACAACGTAAGTCAAAAACCATATTCCCAGGTAGAGCATTTCTCATGTTGTCCAGGCAAAGAAAACTGACTTGATTTTCCTCTCATCTGACCAACAAGAATCAGGACTACCAGGGATAGATGATCCCTGCAGTAGAGAGCAGGTACCGTCCTCAGGGAAGTCTGCAGACATGAGGCAAGAGCTCTGCCACATACTAAGAAGTCAGCAGCTGGATTTGAGCTCAGTTTGGCTGTGTCTCAAACCCACTTGCTATAATAGGAAGGCGAGCCTTTTTAGATTTGCCTCTCCATGCTACGCTTTGTATTGTATCCACAAGTGTTGCCTCTTCAATAA
>NC_092830.1:36622608-36625108 GCF_039878825.1 Excalfactoria chinensis
TCATGGCGCAACTGTTGACAGCAACTGCTGTTGCGGCCCATGAGCTGGTGCTAGAAGGCTCTAGTAGTTTTAAAGCCTCTATCTGCTAGTTCTGCCTCCGAGCAAAAAAACAATCCTCCGTGTGAAGTTCTACCCTGAAACATACACCCCGGCGTTCCTTTCTGTTTTCTGTGCGACCCACTTAAACCGTGGTGTTGCCCAAAAGTCACCCATTAGCTCAACCAGACGCCCCCATCTAGGGTGAAGAGTCTCCTGATCCTGGAATTTTGAGACATTCTTTACTAATTATTTTTAATGTTTGAATTCTGGAAGGCAATCTATAGGGGGGAAAAAAAAAGAAAGCTTGGCGCACTGGAAAGCTGTATACATGCTAACCATGCAGCGACTCAGGTCACAGGGAGAACTTTATCACGCCACCTCCTGAATCAGAAAGAAAAATGAGCAAAACCCACCAAGGTGCATGTTTTGTTATGAAGAGTCTTGACTTTCCCAAGAGTAAAAAGCCCCATTAATTGCTCATGTAACAGAGAAAACAGCATAGGTCGCACTTTAATACACAAGCATTTATCCTGACACTCTGAGACACAGCTGCAGGTCAGGAATCCAACCAATCCTGAGAGATCTCTTGGAACTAAGATAATGAAAATTTTTTCATGTATAAAATCCTTAATCAAAATGCTAGTGGTGTCATCTTGTAGCGCAGACACTGCAACTTAAAATTAATATACAACAGAACCTTTAGCAAAATGAACATCCCCCTGCTTGTACTGTACATGCGTTCTTGAACCAGAGCACAGAATGAGAGCCCGGGCTGCCGCAGCTCAGCACTACAGTTGCACCAGAAGCCCAACCTGCTCCTAGCGCTGGGTGCTACACAGAGTCAATCACCCCCAAAGTCACCAAACTCTCCATTTTGGGGGTTGTTTAAATCTCAAGGGTGTCCCAAGTCAGAGGACAAAGTAGTAGCAGAAAAATGAGACGGATTTGATACACGCGCTCTGATCCTCCAAAATATTCCCAAATTAAAACAGCTTTAAAATCTCCTTGACCGCCTTCTCTGGCTCCCTGTCTGGACCCACGTAAATAGGAACGTTGTTATTATTCAGATGGAATATTTACTATCTGATAGGATACATTTAGGGTTTGGGGTTTTTTTTACTTTTTTTTTTTTTTTTTTTTTTTTTTTCTTTTACCTTTGGGACATTCCACAGATGCTAACCAACTTCCCCTAACAATATTTAAATTGCCTTACAAAGCTTCTCTAAATATTTGCTATGTATTTAGCATGCCTAAGATTTGCCAGTTATCCCAAAGTCTTTTTGCTGTAAATTGCAATTTTACAACTTCATGCCCGTGATATATTTTGACAAAGCTCTGCTGACACTCTCTATTGGCCTCCAAAGACAAAATAGCTGATACTCCATGAGCCACCAGAGAACTCTCAATTTGTTGTGAGACGGGCTGCTACTTTGCCATCCTCAATCTGCATGGAGAAAGATTAAACATTCAATTTGTTACTTGATAGGCCACAAGGTTCACCACTTACCATACAAATGGAAAACATTACTGTCATTCCTCAACTTGCTTGCCTGAGTATTTTATTATTTGTAATATTTACTTCAGGGAAATTATGATTCATGTCATATTTATCTTCATGAAAAATGAGCATCTAAATGGAAATCACCTTTTGAATGTACCGGGATATAGTGTAATACTAATATGCTTCATGAACTATAAAATTTAGTCACAGTGTATGGATATATTATAGCATGACTTTAATACTCTCACATCAAGCAAATTTTCTCTGTGTTAAGCCGATACTCTGAGACCTGATTTCAGTTTGATAATCATTACACTTACATGATGGTACAAGTCACCGCTTGTAGATTTATGTCCCCCCTCAGCTCTTTTGCATTAATCTGCCTCTGAATAAGCTATTTGCACTTCCTCAGTGCATGCAGGAAATTGAAATAAGGTGCAAATTTGTAGGCCTTAAATCTGAACAAGTACAGACAGATATTTTTCACCTGATACCATTCATTTGTTTCGAGTAAATACAAAAGGCATTTTTTATTCTTTGTCTTTGTCCTGAGGCAGTTCCTCACCAAAACGGGCGGTTATGTTATTTCCTCCGTATTTATTTCAGCTTTCTCCAACATTCTGACTAAACGAACTCTACAGCAATTAGCTCTTTAGGCAGGCACGGCGCATGGAGGCCGGTAGGATATTTACAGCAGCACCTCTCCCCTCGCGTGGGTCCCTTCCTCCTCCCTTTGTTTTCTGAGCCCCCCCCCCCTGCTCAGGGTGCCTCTCTGGACTGGCGGCAGTGAGTGCAGGTTTAGGCCGCGCAGTTGCGGCTCTCAGTGCTGGGGCTCCAGCAGCACCGCAGTGCATGCGCTGCGGCCACGCTGCACCCCTCACGTATTTTAATTGCCAGCAAATATCGTTTCAGATGTTTAAAAGCAACAATAAAACCCTAAGTGCCCGCTCGTAAATTATG
>NC_092830.1:36635108-36640108 GCF_039878825.1 Excalfactoria chinensis
TCAGTGTGTGCGCAGGGAAACAGGCTGGACCTTGGGAGCTGCTGCCCTGCTGTGTCACCTCCAGCTGCCACCACCGAGCGCCTGCAGTCCACCCCTATCCTGCAGACCAACTGTGTCTGAGGACACCCTGCTGTCTTTGTGGTACACGCAGCGCCTGTTGGTCTCAGCAGTGGAGTCTGGTTTAAGGCAAGGAGCTTGCACCAGGCACCCTGATAATAAAACAGCCTTGGTTTGCCCTCTATCTGCTTGCTACAGCTTCAGCTAAAAATTAGGCAGAGCAAAGGTCTCTCAGTGGAATATATCTTAAACCAACTTTTAATTCTTTTTTATTAAAACATATACAAATTCTATCATTAGAGCAACACAGGAGATTGGTAGGTGTGTGCTCTGGGAATACTGTTTCTAAAGATGCATTTTGAGACATCACTCAAGAACCAGAGGGCTACAGCAGGGCTCCATCAGAGCAGGGCCAGACCCCAACAGCAGGCCCATCAGCCACTCTGCTGAGATGGCCAAGGCACCTTCTGGCCCCAGGACGTCCCCTTGTGCAAGGCACTTCTGTGGGATGACAGTGCCCGGAGTGCAGCCCACCCCTGTCCCAGCCACATCCCTGCCCTACACGACAGGTCGGAGGTGGAGAGGTTCCATGGCACTGCCAGAAAAGCCGTGCTTCACACCCACGAGGGAACTCAAATAGCTGCAACGTATCCGGGGGGAACATCTGGGCCATTGTGAGCAACTTACATCCATTTACTTAATTGCAATCTTCAATGAAATTGTCCGTCATAAAAGATGCCGCAAGAATTCTGATCTTAACTGTCTATCTGAACGCGTTGCTGCGAACGCTCGCATCGTTTGTCTTAATTTTATTTTGCTATCACTAACTGTAGGCCCTACTTCAGAAATATTTTGAATTTAGTTTTAATTGTACGGCTTTCGACTCGCGCAACATTTCTCTTTGTGTTGAAAGCATCACGGTGATTTATCCTCATTATTGTGTAAATAGGTTTCGGCAGTTCTCAGTAAATAAAACAAAGAGTGACAGGAGGAGAAGGGGGAATTTGCTTTCCTACCAATTAGAGTAGCCTTAGGCAGTACTTTTAAGAGGAGATAAATCCTGCAAATCACTAAAATGATCCTGTCACATGCACCAAATATTAAAATCACACAGCGGCGCACTTCATACAGTTTGCTTTGGTTTAATGAGTTGGGGTGGGCTCTGTCATGAGGTTTGCATCTCGCAGTTGGGGACTGTTGATTGACAGTGAAGATCATGCCCAACTGCAGCTTCCTAACCAGTAGGGCCAGATGGAAAATCACAATTCATGTTTAATATGCAGTTTTTCAGCTAACGAAAATTCCCAAATTGTCTCCTCACCTCCTACCTGAAAAAAATTTCCCATAATAAATGCAAAATATGCTTCATATTAGCCAAGAGTAGTTTTCGCCCCTTCCAGCAAGTTATTAAAAAAATCCCGTATAAGTGATCCCTATTAAGTGAACAACCTGTTAGCTTCTTCAATTATTCAAGTAATCAGAGATTAAGTTTCTGAAACATCTGTTGTCACACTTTGACACCGCTAAAAGCGGCGCGTCAGGACACAGGTAGGATTACCAAAGGAGGGGACACTCTCCAAGTGCCAACCATTAAACAAATGCTTCCTTCTATGACATTTTCTGTGCAACACAACAGCGCCGTCAGGTTCCCATGGCACGGTGTGACGCTGCCAACGCTCATCTCGGATTTGTGGAGGAGAAAGTGATGGGGTGAGGTCTGCAAGGGCATCTCTGGGCACAGAAACCAAGCGTGCCAATACAGTGCAATACATGCAGTAATGAGATGGTTAATTGCAAGCCTTTAATGATGAGCAGGACATAGCAGACACTCTGCACGGTGCTGGAGGAGCCTTTATAACTCAGAGCCTTGCTGTTACACCTCGGAGTGTCCTATTTTCAATTATTATCTCCCCCTGCACTGTTCTCCCGCAGTCAAGTTTTCCACTCTGACATTTATACTTAGTATATTGAGCAATGATTGTTACCTTGTTACAGCATTTTTTGAGCAATGCTTTATGAGAGTGGAACTAAATGTATGACAGGAACCCCAGTAACCTGAGACCCTGGGTCAGTAATGTATTAAAACAAAACAAGACACACATGGCTTCAGCACAGCAAGAAATCATGCAGGAATGGGGACTCGGACAGGCTGAGATAAAGAAGCCCACCTAACAGCTGCAATTATAGCCTTCGTTATACGAGTCAATCCATTACTGCGTATAGGCTTGACAAATTACCATAAACACCAAAACAGAACAGAGGCGTAATTTTGCTTTGCATTGGACACTTTGGAAGCCGGTACATCTAAACGTATCAGTAAATACTAATTAATTAATCAGCCTTGTTGTTGGTATAATGATTATGATCTTTTTTTAATTTGAAAACTTCCTCCAACTAAACAACTGGCAAATTATGATTACAGTGGTTAGGGGATAAAGTCATTGATTTGCATTCTCATTTGAAATGGAGCGGCGCATCAATTTGTAAACGTCCCAGAATAAATAGAAGTTCTTCATTACTCCTTTCACTAATGTACGTCTGCAAATTAAACATGAGCTTTACATTAAATAAATGTCCACCGTCAACTACCCACCAGTTAACAAACGCTGGTGTGATCTTTTCATCGTATTGATTTAGAAGTATTAAGTTGCACAGTTGTATTTTATCACTTCCTTATATGTAAAATCTCCCTTCCACTCAGCATACAGGGTGGAGAATGATGATTAACATTACCTCGTACATGTTTTATGCTCCCTGAAAATACGTAGCGCTGTGACTTCCACAGGGCACATCTTCCTAACCTCATCATTTATTAAGTCAGTATCTTATCAACCTCCTTGCAGACAGTTTCCCACCACACTTATGACTTCTGATGTTAACAGTCCGGCCCCTCCATGCAGTGAAATTACCACTGCATTACTATCTTAATGAGAGCAGAAGACAGACCAACACAGGTACAGCAGGATGGGTATGGGAAAGACGCACTCCACCACCAGCTTTAGCTTCACCTACCAGCAGCAACCTCCTACACCTCTAAACAATGTCCCTAGGGCCCTACTTAGGCCGTATTCTGTATTTTCCAAGGACTTCCTCTGCCCCACCTCCCAGTTATTCTGCACAACATGAAGTGTTCTCTGCTTTTCATAACAGCCCACAAAGTCAGCCCTGCTGATGTCAGATGCAGTGAGCACTCAGCACACCTAAAATAAAGCTCCAGGTGTCTGAAGCAGTGAACCAGGCAGAGAAAGATGCTGCAGAGCTCAAAACCTGGGCATGACTTGTTCAATATGACACCGAAACTATGTGACAGAAACAGACATTCAAACTGTAGCTGAGACTTAATTCCTTGGGTCAGCAGGACCCAATGACAGGAATAACACCTTCCTGCCTCAGACACAAGATGTTATCTGACTTCAGTGAGAAACCAGAGGTTCTGTGGGATCCGGCTTTAGCAAGGGCCACATCCAAGAGCAGCCAGCATGCAGCTGAAGACCCTAACGGATTTTGTGCCCATAAAGAGTGTAAAACTGAGGTTTCAACAGACAACTGCCAAATCCTCAGTTGTCAGCATGCAAATTTTCCACCTTAGCATTCTTTAATAAATCCCTTGGTGTAATTTCCGGCTCTCAACATAGGAAGGTGGGAATGTTGCCACACAGAGCCAGAGAAACCCTCTCCGTGACCCGCAGAAGAATGCTCCAGGAGCCTCCACCCCAGTGGGCTCCAGCCCACCCTGAGTGCTGACACAGGAGCACTGCCAGTGGTAGCCCAGCACTTCTCCCATGACAACTTAGTCTAATTGAGTGGGACAAATTATCTTACAATGGACTCCATGCAACAGCAGCAGGGCTAAATCTATACTCCAGCTAACTCCGAACACATAATTTAGCCATAAGAGACTAGCAATGTCAGTGGTTTCAAAAACTATTTGCTAAAAGCAGAATAAAATTAAGACTCTGAATGCTGATTTCAGCTCCAGCAGCAACACAGTATGTCTATAACATGTGAGTTTAGAGACAGAATTACATTTTTCTTCTTCCATAGTTTCCCGTGTTTCTTTGTGCCTCTGCTCCCTTGCTTCAGCCCATGGTGCTGTGCTCCCATGTGGGAACAGCCTCAGGAGGGGGTCATGCAGCCGGATGGCACCGGGATGAGGGCAGACCCTTTGCCGTCACTTCCTGCAACCCAGAGCCAGATAGGAATAAACACAGACCCAGCATTTCAACTCACTATTGGCTTTCCTCCCAGCATAAAACATCCAGCTTCGCTGTCTGATGTTAGCCCTGTTGGTAGATCTACAGTGTCAGAGGATACTTAGCCTGATTTATTTGGTCTTCTCCACCTTTGAGTATCCCCATCTCTTTTAAGAAGATCTCTTTTTGAAGTTAAATAAAAACCTGAGAAATTCAAACGAAGTACTTCAAAACACGAGTGCTGATTTTGCTGGCTGTAGCTAACTCATCATTTTTAATAGAAGGAAGTAGTGGGCACTAATGAGCAACTAACATTTGCCATCAGATCTAACACTTTACCACAGTTTAATCTGTTTGTTTGTTTGTTTGTTTGAGAAATATGCTGGGAAAGGCTTCTTCCTTTAGGTGGAAGATACAGATTTTTGCACATCCATCCACAGGGAGACTCAGAACAACCTGCACTGATGTCTCCTTCCATCCCAACCGCAGATGTTATGGTGGGGCAAACAGTTACAAGGTAATTGCAGTATATCTCCTTGTGTTGCTCACACTGCCACTGACTGCTGTTACAGAGCTGGCAACCACCTCTGTCTTAGAGCAGATCTCTGTGCAGAGTCCAAGAAGAAGCTCCAGTTGGCCAAGAGTAGTTTATCATCACTTCAGCATTGACACTTTATTTGTATGTATTGAACTGCACGGAATACACTGCTTTACACACTCCAGGCAGCACAGACCTCATCCTCCAAAGGC
>NC_092830.1:36645108-36662608 GCF_039878825.1 Excalfactoria chinensis
AACAAACACAGCTCAGGGGCCGCCCCTGCATCCAACTGTGGCACCCAGAGGATTTATGCTGTCCTTGCCCCAACAATCTGAGGGTGATGGGTGCCTCTGTCAGCGGTGAGCTGGGTGCTCCCAGTGCCCCCAGTGCCTGCACAGCCACCTCCCACCTCTCGAGGCCTTGTTCTTCATGAGCAAAGGGAGCTCCAGAATGGGGAGCACCGTGGATTTCTTTATTTGTTTTAAAGGGGAAGATTTAGGCTCAGACAAGAATGGCAAGCACGCAGAGTGCAGCCTGCATCCCTCCGCTCCTCCGGCCTCAAAGGGAAGGAATAGATGACTTCAACACATGGCGGGGGTTAAAAAATACGAAGAAAATTTCTTAAGCTTCACTCCCTGCTATCAACAGTTTGGAATTTACACTGGTGCTTTACATCATTACCCCAGTCGTTCACAGCTTTTTAAGGCCGTAATGCAAACCAGATGCGGGCAGGACGGCAGGGCAGCGCTACAGCGCAGCTCCCACCGCTCTTCCTGCACTGGGGGCTCTCCAGGAGCAGCAGGCTGCTTCAAAAAATACCTGGCCCAAATTGAGCATTTGCTTGACATGATGGAAAAGTGAGTGCTATTTTCTGTTATATTGCCCCTATTCTACATCGACAAGATATTTTTTTTTTTATATTTTTTTTTATTATTTATTTTTTTTTCCGCTGTTCCCAACTGATTTCACAGTAGTGAACTCCGTTTATGAATTATCTGACACATTTCTTGCCATTCTTCTGACAACAGTGCTCAGTGGAAATTTCAAGGCACCTCTCTTCTGACAAGTAGAAATATCAATATTTGAATAAATTGTGGATTTTAAACTTCTCACTCTGATGCACCACAGCAAGGAAGACTGAATTTTTCTTTTGCTGGGTCTAATCCCCTTGAGCCTAAAGGAAGAAATCTGTATGCAGCGTTTCATTACAAGAAAGCTGTACTGAGTGACATTTGAAGCACACATCTAAGTCGACCTGATGAAGTTTACTTCCTTCAAACAACAAATAGCAGCTTTGTATTATTTCCCCTTCTTGGGGGAAAAAAAAAGCAAAAGCATGATGTCTGAGCAAAAAGCCGAAATGTTGATTCACAAATTGACAGGCCAATCTTTAAACAAATGTGTTTCTTGGGGGAAAAATGCAGCTTTGTTCAAGCTGAGCATTTTTCTTGTGCCTGACAGAAGCATTCCGGGGCTGATTAGAAGGAACTTGTTAGGGCTCTGTCTCAGACACTCTGACTCCACTTTTTAACAAGCATGCAAAGAAAACAACATAAAGATAACAAAACATTGCCATTACCATCTATGGGCTCTGTTTTGGCTTTTATTTTTTTTCTTTTACCTCTCAGCTCGGAAGCATTTCCCCACTCATCCCGCACACGGCAGTACTGGGATGGCAGCAATAGGGTTCAAGGCTCCATGCAGAGCTCAGGGGCTGTGGGAGGGCCGTGGCACCATGCAGAAATCACTCCTCTCAGGCCCCTTGCACCCTCCTTGAAGGGTCCGCCTCATCCTCACCCAGCCTGAAGGACACCACTGTGCATCTGCCCTTGCTGACATCACCCACAGAGGGCTTCCCCTCCTCTGGCTGAAGTACACTGGGAAACTCTCCAAAGCAGACACATCCACCTTCCACCACATCCGAGGGCTGTGGGCTCAGGATTCTCTACATCCAAAAAGCCAGTGGATGCCACTGACCTGCTTACAAAGATCTGTGCAACACTGCTGCATTGGCAGGCCCTCTCCCATACAAAGCATACTTCTACAGCTCTTAGCAGTATTAATTACTATAGCACACAAACTGAAATAAAGCAAAAGGCAGCAAATATGAAAAACTGATTTCCAGGCTGGATGTGGCTCTGGGCAGCCTGTTCTGCTGGTTGGTGACCCTGAACATAGCAGGGGGTTGAAACTGGATGGCCATTGTGGTCCTTTTCAACCCAGGCCATTCTATGATTCTCTGATATGATTCTATGATTTTTCCCCTTCATGATTCTTGAGATCAATGAAATCTGCTGGCTGGAAGCACCTGGAGGATGTGGACATTCCACATTCACTCAAGTGAAAACGTGTAGAAAGACAGTTAAGAGGTCAGACCTCAGAAAGTACTTGAATCCTGAATATTTCACTGCAGCATTTGCTACCTCGTTCTTATTGGTGGAGGTAAGAAATCTGTTTGGAACATTTCCCACTGGAAGCCAAGAGTTTGGAGGGATGCTGAAATGAGCTATGACAGCAGATAGAATTATCAAACAAAATCACGTGGCCCTAATCTCTGTGTGTGCAGCTGGGGAGAACTGCAGCCCACGGTGTCCCTCTGGCCCCAGGTGTCTGCAGAGCACAGGGGCACCAGGGCTGGGGTTGGGCCCAGGGACCAGTGTAGGGCTGGGAGCAGAATCAGGCCCTGGCACACGGAGCTGCCATGGCAAAACCCCGTGGGCAGAGCTGAGACTGTGGCTATGGGCTCTGGTGGTGAGTGGAAAGCCAAAGGCAAAAATGTAAGAGTTTGGTTTCGAAGGAGCATCTCAGGAGCATGCGGCACCCTGGGCTGCAGGAGGACTCAGGGGATGTGCTGGGTGAGTCAGTCATACTGCGGGCACTGGGGGCACCAGCCTGCCCTAATGAGGCTGAGAGCAATAACAAGCGCGACCAAATGGCAGCTGTGTGCTGACACCTCTCCTCCCGTCGTCTGAAGCCCTCCCGTTAAACTGAAATATTTGTGGTGATACGGTGAGCTATAAAAACAGGGTTTAGCTGCTAATATATATATATATATATACAACAGTCAGCTCATGACTTCTGCCTGAAAACTGGCATAAGTATTTCTTGGTGGGCCAGGTCAGATACGCTGGTGCCACTGTAAATGAAAAATTATGCTTAGGGGAATTTCTCATGACGTCAAATACACTTGCACTCCACTCAGCAGACCTCAGGTTTCTTCACTCATTCAGTCCCTCCAGTGGCACGGGGCCAGCCTGACACTGATCTATCTCTGCAGATGGGAGATAATCTTTGAAAACAAACCTAAAACCCTCAACCGGCGTTTAGTTTGGGGTTTGGCTTTTTCTCTTTTGAGTTTCAAAATGGAAACACAAACCAGTACCTGTGTGCCATATGGGGCAAAGAATTTCAAAGCTCTTGGATTTGTTAGGCTATCATCCATTGATTTTTTTATTCTCACTGCCATATAGCTCATAAGATCTTATCCACTCGTACAGTTCTGTTGAATGAGGGCTGACAAACCAGTGATATTTTGCACGTGGCTCCATTCTTTCCAGGAATACTTTCCTGAATGCCTCCAATAACTTTTAGTTAGGGTAAAACATTTAGAGCATTCTTTTTGACGTTTACGCCATCCATCAACCCACAGACTTTTTCTGTGCCATTATGGCCAGATTCCCACTAAGATTTATGTTACTGGAGAACACCATTGGTTCAGAGCTAAACACTAAGGTACGCCAAATTATAATGACAGTATGATTAGTCACATGCTTCTGTTTTCCTGAGATCAGATCACATTGCATGTTTTCACACTTTTGTATTTTCCTTTTTCACTTCCTCCTGTACACACCCAAAAGACGGGGGAAAAAAAGCTTTTTGGCACACCCTGATAGGAATGGGCACCAGTTCCTCTAAAGCCACCTGTCACAGAAAACCTCTCATCCACTCTGCATCCTTCCCTGAGAAAAGCAGTTGACCATTCAGCCCCCTGGAGCCAACTTGGAAGTCGCAGACGGCACCTAAGAAAGCGGTTAAGCAGATCTGCTTTACCTGGCACATTAGCATCAGTATCGTTTTCTGGCTGAAGCTGTGTATACTTATGGAGGTGTGTTTTTAAAATGCAATAATAATTTGCTTGGGAGAAAAAAAAAGATAATTGAAGTCAGAAATGGGGCTTTTTCCTCTCAGCGTTGTGAAAGACAGTAAAACTAGTGTAAAATCAGTGTAACTTAATTGACTTTCCAATGCTAATTTATGCTAATGGAGGTTCTGGTCCATAGTTTTCACCTGGGAACTCAATAGCAATGAGTGATGGCTCCAATTAGTCATTATAATTGTGAGTTGCTAAAGCTAATATTAGTAGAACTGCATGACATTCTGGGTATCTCCCCAAACTTTTCTGATAATAAGTCTTGTTCCACACAGCTGGATCATATTTAGCTGCAAATGCATCTCAGCTGGTTTCCGAGTCTTTTGGGTTATCCCGAGTGTTTGCAGGGCATCCTCCCTCATCAGAAAATACTGCTGAGCACCCACTTGTCCGGGCCCCAAGGTAAGTGCAACCCAACAGATGTTGGATGGTTGCTCCCTCCCAAAGGCAAGTGTTTAACATCCAGGCAAGGTGGCTACTTGGATGCTTTATTTGATGAGCTACACTTTGGGTAACTGATACGGGACACATGATTCCAATTACAACCTGCAAAAATCAACTGCACCTTCTCTGTATGTTTTTAGTTGGTCGAGAGCAGTGATGTTTGCTGAATTCGGTATGGCTGAGACTTGTAGTGCTTTACAGTAAGGTTTCTGGGGTAATTGTTGTGTCTCTGTGACAATACCAAGTATATTAAACAGAATCAAATATAATCTGTTTTCTCTATTGAGTAATCTGAAATGAAAATTTGTGTTGCCCATAAAAGTTCTGCAGTGGTGAGGACAACAAATTAAAAGTACTCAAACGTATTTGTAAGACCCCATGTAACAGATGGGCAAGTCCATAGCTGATTAAGTAACAGGTGGAAAAGCTGGCACCCAATGTGAGGCAGGATTCCTGGGATAGATAGAAGTATCTTGACTATGTGACTCAGCAGCAGAGAAGCTGATAACGGTTTGATGACAGGGAGGAGAAGTAATTTGCAACTTTAGATCCTCAGTGCAGAGATGTATGGGATAGTTGCTGCTTCTCAGTGCTACCAAAGGGATGTCTGCATGCTGGGGCAGACGTGGCCAGGCTCAGTTCTGCATGGGTAGTGTTTGGATTCTGTTTTCACACCAGACTTGAAAAAAGGTCCAAACTTATCACCCAACGATGACTTCTTTATTAATTATTATTAATTGGCCTAATTTTATAAGAGGCTTCTTTGGAAAGGTACTCTTTGCAATGAGTTCCAGGGTCTCAGCCTAGAAAAACTTGCTTTGCTCTGATGTAAATGGATGGACGGTGTGTGAAACGTGTGTATCAACTGTGTGCATATTTTTGCATAGTGCCCAATGTTACTACCACCCACTAATGAAAGCTGCAATTCTTGCTAACGATTCCATGACTTTGCACCACTGTGGACAGAAGAGGGGTTAATTTAATCGTCTACACAAGACTACAGAGAGAGCATTTTACTTCAGATTATTATGGTTTTCAAGCCATCATTTCCACAGGTAGTAGCAGGCTGTCACTTCGAGGTACCACCATGAGCTTGTCACCTTCACAATTAGTACCTTATCCAGGGAGATCAATTAAAGTACAGAGTGAAAAGGAGAGAATAAGCTTTTGCTCATGCAAAGAAATTTGCAAACAGACTTTTCAAACTGAAGCTACAGCAAACTGAGCTTCTCTTGTGGACACAAGGAAGACTGCATGAAGCAGGGACTACGGTCCATGAGCTCAGTGCCTGTGATCACTGCTGTTTTGCACTGAACAATGTGCAGCCAGCGGCTCAGGCTGTGTTTGCAATGAACTCAACCATTTGGCAGCTGAGTGTGAGCAGCCAAAACCCAAATTGGATGTAAGACTTCCCACTCTGAAGTCATATACCATTGTTGCTGACATCATGCTGCCTTCACTGCCATGCTCACTCCTTACCAATTGCATCACACAAAGATAATTTCTGCCCTTCAGAGGGAATTGCAAACAACCTCCTCAGCTGGTTTTGTCTCATCCTCTTTCAAATTGAGGCTTCTGTCCTCCATCTGTGATGAAGTTCCATAAGGGACTTAGGTGGAGCATCTCCTCTCCTAAATTACAATGTTTCTTTGTCGAAGAAAAAATCTGAAGCTAAAACTTAAAGAGAGGGCCTAGAGTAATCAATCATGTGTAGACACAGAAGCTAATACTAGCTGAAGAACAGATCTTCCCAAGAAAAAGCCTGTTAAAGTAGGTCGTAAACCAAGGGCAGGGGTGGGCATCACACTGTATAGCCCTCACGAAAGAGTAGCCTATGTACTTATGTTGGTTGGATAAGATGTAATAGTGCTAAAACATAAGTAACAGAATTCATCGTATTACTCATTTAAATGGATCTGTTGTTTTTAGAGGGCAGAAGAAGACAGAACAGAGCATGCATTTTATATGTAATTTATTTATGGATTATGATGTAGATGGATTTTTGTAAGGGAATGAAAGAAATTGGCTTCTTTCTCAGTGCACTGTTTTGTAAACAGTTGCACTGGCTTTGGGAAGAAAACTTAATAGGAGGATGCTCAGGGTTCTTCCATATTAAGGGGCACTCTGGAATTACCTAAGGCTTTCTCCAGGGTTGTTCCATTATGTCAGAAGTATTTATATTGCCAGAAAGCTGTAAGTCAACTGCGGAAAATGTAGCAATGAAATTCTTCGAGAAAGGACAAGAAAAAAAATGACAAAATAAAGAGGAACGATAGTAGGCATCTGCCACAAACCACTTGATTTGGAGGAGAACAAGAATGTTCCATTTCGCAGCACACTGTAATTGCAGAAGACTGTTAACCACTGTAACATCTGCAGAAGAAGGAGCTACAGCTAAGTGTTAAGGTTCTTCTCTTTTATAGAGGATAATTTTATGTTGCTCGAAATAAAGATTTAATTTTTGCCCGCAAGGACTTTGTCCCTGGAAAGCATTAACGAGAAGAAAAAGAAAGGTTCTATTCTTAGCTTATTTTGGCAACTAATCCAATTAGCAACAGTAGTTGATTGGATAGCCAGCCAGCTGAAATGAACTTGCCTATAAATCTTATCTTTTAATAACTTCAGCAACTTCCTAGCGTTAATTTTCTCCCGTCTCCTTTAGAATTCATGGTTTCCTGGTTACCTCTGAATATTTGGGACCCTCTCTTCTCCCTTCTTTTCCAACCTGTCTGCTGCCATTGTATGACATTGGTATCACCTTCTCCTTGGAGCAGGGTGCTTAGCAGAACAAGATACCTTCCAGCCTGGGACCTTCTGATGGGATCGATTCCTAGTTATCAGTTCTAGCTCCCCTTCCAGTTTTCTCTTCACTTAATACAGCATTGCTCCCTCTTCTCTTTTTTCATCCCCCATCCTTCAGCTATTTGTGTCCATTATCCTGTTCTCCAAGTCCAGGATCCTTTTTTCTCTCCTTCTCCCTTTCCAGCCTTGTGAAAAACAATTATTTTCAATGTTGACCCCTCCCTATAGGGTATCTACTTGCAGTGCGTTCCTTCCCACCTCTCCTGAACACTCAGACTGAACAACAAGGGGTCAGAGCAGTTTTTCTTCAACAGGCTCTCAACTAGGGAGAAGTTAATTAATTAGCAGAGAGAGCTTCTCTGGGAGTAAGAGCAGGAGTGTACGTTCCCACTAGGCTTCCCGCTCTGTGATTTAGATAGGCTGCTACATTTCACACCCTTATCACTCCTCTGCCGTGAACAAATGTTTGATGAATTTTAGGGATCCTTTCCTTTAGTTGCTGTCCACAGTTGAATTTGATACAGTCTCTGCAGTGGGTTTAAACGTTTCGAGGCTGATGATGTATCACAGGCATAGGAAAATTAAATCCAAGTTTTTGGTAGGAAAGCTGAAAGGTGCATAAAGAACCTTATTTTACACCATTACCACTCAGCGTTAGATACTCCGTGATCATAAAATGACATTTTTTTTTACCAGACCATTCCTCTTATAGAGGAAATACAAGATTAATTATATATATATATATATATATATATATATATTTCTAATCAGCCTCCTTAATATCTTGTTTATAATGTTAAAAACTGGGAAAAGGAGAAGTCAGAAGCTCCAAAGAAAGATGATTATGGTAATTAGCTACTCTTTCAATAATGCTTTAAATGTACCTCTATTCAGATCTACTCAAGCCAAATATTTTATAGGCAATAATTAATTCCACCTGACTCATTGTTTGGCTCCTGACTTGCAACCCCAGTTGCAAACCCAGTTTGTGCATCTTGCTCCAACTGAAGTCAATGGCAGCTGCGTTTAGGACACCTCATGTGCTGCATATTGACACACTCTCAGTAATGGGACCCCATGCACCTTCTGTATGTCACGTACAGGTACACTTACAGACATGCTTAGCCACTTAGCCCCTCTCCTATGTAACTAGTGATAGAACTAGAGGGAATAGCCTTGAGCTGTGCCAGGGGAGTTTCAGGTTGGAGGCTAGGAAATACTTCTACTCCAAGAGAGCGGTCAGGTGCTGCAATGGGCTGCACAGAGAGGGGTGGAGTCGCCAACCCTGTAGGTGTTCAAGGAATTGACAGATTTGGGGACATGGCTTACTGGGAGATTTTGGTGGTACGTGGATGGCTGGATGGATGATCTTGGAGGTCTTTTCCAACCTTGGTGATTCTGTGATTTCTCCCTGCTTCAGTTTCCCTTTTGTAAAACATAACAGGTGTCAGGTGGCAAGGATATTATAGAAAGGGCTGTTGCAGCCCTCACAGCAGTGAAGAGCTCAGCAAGATAGGCGGATCATGAGGATAGTTCAGACTTCTTTCTTTTTTGAGACAGAACTTGAGTAGGCTTTAATAACTTGGGTGTGAGAGACCAAACTTAAAATAAAGGACAAAAATACTGAACAGTACTGCATTCTGCACTTCTCAGTACTGCATGAGGCAGGGGCTATAGGGGGAAGCCCTGCTTCTGCTTATATAGCCAAACCCATATCCTGACCGCCATGCATGGGGAGTCCATGCAAAGCTTGCAGGGCAACCTCCATCAGAGCATTTTTGGTTTACTTCTGATTGCAGCCTTAAGAACGGTCTTTTAATATAATTGTTCATGTGATAAGAAGATGAGCGAGAAACTAGGCCCATTAATAAATGAGGAAAAGAATAAAATTAATGACAATTCAGAAATAACTAGAACTGATTCTACACTGGGGAGCTGCCCCAGTTCCAGCCCTCAGTGGCCAGTCACCAGCACAGCACCAGCAGCGCAGTTCCACAGCACAAATAAGGAGCTCTGCTGCATCTGCTGTGAGCTGCTGTAAGCAATCCAAGGTGCATCAAGACAGTGACTTTTTAATTTCTCTTTTGATTTTGCCTAAACTCCTGTTCTGGGCAGTAGGCAGGTTGTACTGCTGCCCAACACCGCCAGAGATTCTCACTGGAAACACTGAATGCACCTTAAAAAAATGAGGAAAATTCTGCTTTTTGCAGTAGGAAAATTATTTAGATGGTAAGAACGACGTGCATATGCAGCTATTAAAAAGTAATGCAAACGGATTGGCAGCTATGGATATGCATATCTTGTGCATTATTTAGTATGACTGAATGTGCAGCTGATATGGAGGCTATTTTGGAAGTAATAGCATGCAGTGACAGTAGGGAAATTATAGAAAGAGAAGGAAGTTGACTCTTGATGAAGGATTAAAACATCTAAACAGGTATTTGGCTCACTCCATCCACTGAACGTGGATGAGGACAGGGATGCAAGGAAGGAAGTGGAATGCACCCCAGGTATCTCCCTCTCTCCAAAGCAGCTCTCTGCCTGACCTCCCATTCCGCAGCAATGCAGCACTACTCCTCCCATTCACTACCAGAACCATGTACCCATCTGATGCCAGAACACGTGTCCACAACAACTGCTTCCAGATCAAACTACCCTTTCTCACAACATAGGAATAATGAGGAAGCCAGTATTCTTTCTTGGCATATTCTTTAGGCATTGATCTGTACCTTGTTATAATGGTAGTGAGACAAATAAGGGGAGACAACTGAAAGAAAGCAAATCAATGCTTTTGCAGCTTACACTGAGGAGAAGGGATTTTCATATCTTATACATGAGGAAGAATGTGAGATTCTGCCCTTAAGATGTGCACAAGTCAACAGTGATGGTTGGCAGTGCTGGTGCAGCTGACAGACCAGAGGAGTGAGGCTTTCACCTGGTAAGATGAAATAAGATTGGTAAATTGTAAATGCCTTGAATGCAAGGGGAGACAATTGTATTTAATGCAACGGGCAGGATGGAGCCTACAGTGGTCTTACGGTGAGAACAACGGGGAGGTGAAGGTTTTGTGGTCTTTTGAAGCAGAAGGAGGAAAGGATGAGAATGAAAAAGGGAGAGCACTGAAGGCATAAGACCCAGGATAAGAATTCTCCCTTTCAATGAAAGAAAAAGAATAAAAGGAAACTGGTATTATGGAAGAAGAATTTGTCTGCAGCTTGAAAGTGATGTCCTCAAAGACAGCGCTGGCGCTGTGTCAGGGTGACAGAGATCAGGAGCACAGCACCCTCTGAAACTGTGGAGCAGTTTGAAACTGATGTTAACTTTCACTCACATTTAGTTCAAGCTCACTGCAAACCTTCTGAAAGAGGGATTCAAAGGAGAGGCTGAGCTACAGGTCTGCAGAGAAAAACAAGCTGGGAGACGAGTGACAGAGCTGTAAATCAGTTCACAAGCAGATAGTTGTAGCTCTTGGGTGAAAGAGACCACATAAAAACAGGCCCGACACCAAACAGAGCTTTATGAACGGGAAGGAAGACAAAAGAAAGGAATCAGCCTGGCACAGAAGGCAAGACAATAAAAAGTGAGGAAGGAAAAGATCTCAAGGAAACGTGTGGCTGACCATGACAGCACTGGGAAGCGCTCCGATGGGCACGGTGGCAGAAAGTCACTGATAACAGGTTAGGGGTGGAACAAAGGTAGCAGAAAGGAGAGGGATGGGAAGGGGTGGATGACAAAAGGCTGAAGCACAGGCACGCCGGGTAAGAAAGGAGGTGAAAAAAAAAAAAGAGGGAATGAAGTTGAATGTTGCATCCATGCAAAAGAAATGGAAAAGAAAAGCAGTAAGTACAAGAAAATAAATGTAAGGAGTAAATAAAGAGATAAACCCCAGCTTCAGCAATCCCGAAGGAATAGGACTAAGAGGAGCGGATCTAGGTACCCCTCCATACACTTTTTTTCCCCTCCGGGACTACTGCAGTTATTGTACTATTAGCAGTGTAATTTCTTATGATACTTATAACTCCATAATGTAGGGAAATATGATTTTAGGACTGGATTGAATACTGAGATATCTAATTGCCATGTACTTAGGCTCAGGACAATAGTAACCAGAATATGGCTGTGCTGAATATTCCTTCCTTCTGTAAGCAGGATGCAGAGCTTTGTGGCCCCATTTTGGGCTGCCCATCTCTCTGGGAGGGCGGCTCAATCCCCTGCCTTTGGAAAATCACTTTTAAAAACCTAAATCATAGAATCATGGAATGGCCTGGATTGAAAAGGCCCACAATGCTCATCTCATTTCAACCCCCCTGCTTCGTGCAGGGTCACCAGGCACCAGACCAGGCTGCCCAGAGCCACATCCAGCCTGGCCTTGAATGCAAAAGGGCTCTAAAGGCACTTATTTGTCACATCCCAGGTTTGCATCTATAGCAGGAAAGACCTGAAACATCCTATGACACACAGCAATAATATCACTGAATAAAAAGTAGGAGCTCACATAGAAATAGAGTTGTACCTCACTCTGCATTACACCATTCTTCTGTTTACGTGTATATTACAACACTAAAAGAAAGAAAATGACTCTTTGGCAGCACTGCCCTGACTTCCATGCACACCACCCTGGTGGCTTCACTCCCTGTACCCAACAGGGACCTGAGAGGTGTGAATCAAAGTGCAGCCAACGTGCAGAACAACTTCCAGCCTGCAGGTCACCGCACACCACCACCATGCCATGCTGCCCATTGGTAATGAGCAACAGCTCAAGTATGGGGAACAATTAGTATAAGCTCACCCATCCAAACGCCCACCTATAACCAAGACAACGCGCTGACTCATTTAGGCCAGCCCTTTTTTTTTTTCAATTTCAGTATGTTCAGTGTACCAATAATGCTCTGATGCATTTCACCCTTGACTGGATACAGTGAGATTGCTAATCAGGATTACTTGATTCAGTCAACACTGATTTCAATAAAAAGACAAAAAAAATTATCATAAATATAGAGAAAGTGCTGGCGGCAGTGACAGGTGATTAAAATCTCATTCACTTGGAATCAGCCTGATTCATGGTAGCCGAATAGAGGAAGTCTTCATATCAGCAGCAGATGATTATTATCTCACTCACTCCAAGTCACTTCTGATTGCACATGCACACACAAATTGGCACAAAGTAGATTCATGAACAACAAATCATCATGCAGGGGTCTGACCTCCTTAAAATGAGGCTTTGTATAATAATTCTTCAGAAACGAGCAGATATAGGGTGGATAATGCTAATTTACAGAGTAAGCACAAGCAAGCAAGCTGGCATTAAACATTCAGCATGGAGAGGAAGTAAGTGGATGACAATAAATTCTCAGTATTAAGCTGAAATACTTAAGATTAATTGATTTTAAGTGCTATTTTCGGCTGTTTAAAAACAGTTCCAATAATGAAAACAAAGGAAGATTTTAAAGTCTTACATCAAAGAAACAGTATAAGACTCGAACTCCAGGATCTCCCTCTGGATGCTCCTGAACATTGTGTTTGGATTCAAAAAGTGAGACTTCTCTGAGATGTGGATTTTAGGTGGTATCGACCTGTCTATAGTTACAATGCACTTCAACAAGGTGATAGATAAATTCTGTGAATCCATGCTCTTCTATCTGCGGATTTCAGAACTCAGGTTTGCCAGCCCTTCTTCCACAGCCTGAAATGCACCTCCAGGAGCAGTACCTACCCATGCACTAAGTCCTATGGATAACAACGTATGAAATAGGAAACAGCCATGCTGATGTTGGAGCTCTTTTCTCCAGAAGACACGAACAATGAATGCTCTCACGCTTCCCCAAAGAACTCCAGTCATGCAGGTATGCAGCGGAAAGCAAACGATCATCTTCAAAATACGCCCAATTTATTGTGCAAAAGGATAGAATCTCTTGCCATCATTAACTGAGAATGACTGTAGATAAGTATCTCCTATCTGCTCATGCAAAGCACTTGTAAAATATTCAAAATTAGTGAATTAATGCTGTGCACAATGAGTTAGTTAATGCGCTATCCGCTACCTCTATACAATGCAGAGTGGCCTATTGCAGCCACTCAATGAAAGCAAGCGCTGGACAGAAAAGCTTATGCAGAATGAAATTAAACAATTACAAGTTTTACTGCTAGTTTGAAAGGATTTTTTAGATTGACAGTGCAATCAAACACAGTAGCAGTGCCAATGTCAAAGTGCAAGTCAATATCTTAGTTAGACGTTGTCTAATAGAAATGAGTAACAGCAGCTGAAGGTGAAGGAAGACTCACTTGAATCCAAGGATCTGGCTTGTGTTCCAAGCAATTAAAGACTGTTGAATCAATGGGGGAGAAAGCAAGGCAAGACGTTATTTAGTACGGCCATGGCTCATAAAATCAACCTGTTGAAGGATGGAGAAAGGGAGAACTTTGGGGTGGCAACCAGTAAAAGCCCATTTCGGTCATCTGGATCATGTCAGGCTGACAGAGAATGAAGCTGGGGAGTGAAGGAAGTGACCCAGTAGTCCTAACACTGAGAAGAGATAATGCTCAATTCCCTGCAGTGTCTGCATCTGATAACCCAATTATCCCCAGTCTATTTTTTCAAAGTCTCTTTGAACCTGTGACCCACCACAAACAAAATGTATTTGTGTTGTTCTTAACTGCTAAACTCTGAAACAACAAAGGACTCGTGGAACGGTTGCCAACCCACATATTTCTTCAAGTTCTACAACAATTACGTTTAAATCAACTCCGTGTATTATTTCTAAACGTGGTATTTTTTAATCTGAAATGAATTGAATGGTGAAAGTAATTAAAACGTGCTGCGTAGTATTAAAAGCCTTCTTAGTCAGCCAGGAGAAATAGACAGAGCCAGCAAAAACTCTGCTGGAGTATTTAACGGGAGTTAAAAGTGACTCTGTTTACTATTGCACTGCAAATGTCAATTCAGCTGCTCTTTTTATTTATTAAATGGCACTTTTATTTTGGACAAATGCATCTACTTCGCTGACTCCTTCTGGGGGAATTGATTCCCATCATATGCAGATTTCTTCAAAGCCCTTTTGTTTTGCAAGTGTTTTTTTGTGCCGGGAGAAAGGAGCCTCAGCCTCTCACATAAAAACTGTGCATCTGAGAGTCTGCTGTGACTGCAGCAATTAACACACAACGTGACTCGATGCTGTGTTTATTCATCTATGTTTGTATTTCTTACATTGTATCTTCCTTAAATGTAAGCAAGGTTGTCTGTGTCATGTGCATTATGCTGCCATGAGGAGAAATGAGCAGGTATACGTATCAAAGAGCAGAAGTTATACCTGTGGATCATTAGGGCTGCGTTTACTTGGGGGCTCAACTGACGTCATGTCAAAACAGAAGCATCTTTTCACAATCAGAACCCAGGAGAGTTAAGTAATCTGGAAATTATACCGCAGGAATCATAGGTAATCAGTATGCCAGTTTATCACAACAGGGCAAATGAGGGGAGAGTTATTTTTGCTGACAAGAACCTCTCCTGCAATCCCAGAAATATGCGATGAAAAATGAAAGATGAAACCAACGTTGCATCGTGGCTCAGCGTGCAAAGAGCTGTGGCACAAAGGCAAGGGGAGACAACCCCCCATCTCCATCTCACAGGTCAGAATTATGCTGGAGTTTAAATGATACGTAAAGGGATGTTTTAACGCTGGCTGAGCACTGGTATCGCCTACTGTAATTTATGTTAAAATATATATATATACAACTGTACTTTGTTTAAATCAACGCATATGCATCAGATGACCCACATACACATACTAGCACACAAAATAAAATGCTATATTACCTACCGAAGCTGGTTCAATTGTTAATTCTGCCATATGTTCAAGCATATTCTGTTACATTACTGTCTCTAGAAAAGCCCGCGGAATAGGATGGAATGTGTGAAAACACGCATGCTGTGCCAGTAAGTAGTTATTTTATGTTTGTAATTTTAGTTTTACTGACTTTGGGCCTAATCCAGTAGGGAGAGCCACAGCGACGCAGACTCGCACTCCTAATGAGAGCCCCGCTGCAGCACTTGGGGTTCGTGGGCTGTGCACAGGGAGCAGGGCCAGCTCATCCTGCCAGCACAGCACTCCCATGCACAGCTCCCCAGGTGGGCCTTGGTGTTCCCCCCACCTCCTGACCCTTAGCCCTGCCCTGCAGGGCCAGTACCCCGCAAGGAAAGCCAGGGGAGAGGAGATGCAAAAGGTAACACCTTCAACAGCAGTGTTAATGTAGAATAAAACTGCGTAGATGCTCTGATAGAGTCTGTGAGGGTGCATGCAATCTCAGTTCCCTCTGGGTGCTGTGGGCTGACATGGGATGGTAACATCCACATTGACACCTCCACCATGGGAGAGAGGAGCCTCTTCCCCCAGCCAGCTGCTGGGAGAGGAGGGACCTTCTGTATCCCTGCACCAGGCCAGGCCATGTCTCCTCATGGAGTCATAGAATCACACAACCATTCAAGCTGGAAAAGCCCACTGAGACCCCCACCGTGACCACTGCCCACATCCCTCAGAGCCACATCCCCACAGTTCTGAACACGACCAGGGATGGGGACTCAGCCACCCCGGGGCAGCCTGTCCTCACCCCAGACCAGTCCACATCTCCTGCAGAAGCCAAATCTCACTCTCCCTTTCCAGGAAAGTGACTCCTGAATACTTTAATCTAATGAAAACTTAGGAGGGATTGAGGAGAATCATACATTTTGCTGCACAGGACCAGAGGGCTGTCCCTCGATCGTGTTTGCACATTTACAAGAGCTCTCCAACTGTTTGAAGACACAAGGTAATTAATTTTGCTTTCCCTGGTTCCATATGCCAGGAAGCAGATCTGCATGGGAAGGACAGCAGGGAGAAGCCGCTCGGAACCGCCCTGCAGCCCCATGGCAAGGCAGTGGAAGTCACACTTAGATCACTTCCCAGACTGCTGAAAAACAGCAGGCACAAAAGCAAAACAGCAGGTAATGAGACAGAGCAGTGATTGAGAGCATGATGTCCCAGTCCCTCCTCTCTTCTGCTGGGCTCTGGACAAGCACAACTGCTGACTGCTCACATTTCTGTACCCTTAGCACTAAAAAATTAATTACGAGCAGTACGGAGATGACTGTTTTCACAGTTGCATTTATTTTTCTGCCCGTCAAAATCTGGTCCTGGAACTGTGTGTACGTAAGCACACCGGGCTCATACGCGTGCAGAGTGACATCATGCACGTCCCAGGCTGTCACTTGCTGGCGTACAGATGACCCAGAGCTGCTGGCAGTGAGCAAGCTGCAGCACAGAGAGCTGAAATCTCCATGGAGCTGCACGGCTCCTGCCATGGCTGCTGCAGCACAGGCAGCTGCATCTGAGAAATGTTAATGATGTGCTCCAACACATTTATGCCTGCGTTCCCCCATCATGTGTTCTTATTTTAGGCTCCATCCTACTTGCTGTGCCCATCTTAGTTTGGGGAACCGGAGGGTCCAACCACTCTGTTTTCCAAGAGGAGTGTATTCCATTGTAGTTCTGGGAGTTATTCTGTGTTTGCTTGTGAAATCAAGCTTTCTTTTCACACTGGAATATTCTTTGGGCTTTCAGTGTAAATTCAGCCCTGCCTGATTTAAAGGCGTATTTAATTAGTGTTTATTTATTGCACATACAGGTTTCCCCCCCGTACATTGAAAGGCACCCTGGGTAAATAGGACAGGTTTCTACCTCCTTGCCTTAAATTGCACTGCCTGAATCATGAGCAGCGATTTGGTAGGCTCAGCTTGCTGCTAAAAAAGCAAACTATCCCTTCAACACAAACAAGCCCAGTCAGAGAAGCTGAATGCTGCCAGACTGCTCTTCATTATGGCCACGTCTGACCCAGCACTCCCAGTTGGAGGGGATTCCAGCAGCTTTCCACAGACAAATAAACAGCAAATACTTATGGGGGACAGCCTTGTAGAACTGATTCCTTAATCAACAGTTAAAGAAGCAAATTGGATTTGCCCTATCACAAAAAAATTAATTCCAGATTGCAGTTATTGTCTTAAGTACAAGAGAGTTGTCTTGTAGGTTTGGCTGGATAATTTCATTTTAAAAGTATCTCTAAAATTTGCCATCCCGCGGGGTTTGTGGTTTTCTCCATCATTATATAACGGTAAACTTCTGGATGTTAAAGATTGGATAATTTCTTTCAGATGGCCTGGCCTCCACAGCACTTGGATGCTATGGATGAGAACCAATTAGTTGCCAGGAGTAACCAGCGAGGGTTAGAAACAAGACAAAATGCTAGAAAAGGCAGAACAAGTTCTCGATTGAATAATTCTTTCCTAGTTACTTAACACTTTCCATTCAGCCTTTTATTCAAATACCTCA
>NC_092830.1:36667608-36672608 GCF_039878825.1 Excalfactoria chinensis
TGCAGCAGAGAGCGAGCTGTCTCGGTAAATGAACTGTTCTTTCTCACCAGATGTGTAACCGTGTTTCGTCTTTCACTAGAGACAAGCTGGAGCCGACTCCTTCCGCTAGCTGGGCCCATGCTACATGTCTTACAACAACACAAATGTAAGCCCCTTCCTTTCCACACATGTTAAACTCATTTCCTAGTGAATTATTGGGAAAACACAACGCTATCCTCACCGCTGTGCTCAGATGATGCAGTTTACTTTATGCACTTTTGGCACCACGACCGCACGATGATTGGCTCCGCGTAATTTTCTGGCTGTGAAACTTTTGCTGAAAGTATCCTAGATATTTTAGTTTGTTCAATTTGCCTTTAGCCCAGCACACCAGGATCCGCACACACAGCGGAACAAACACGTTCCCCTTCTACACAACAAATGCTGTTTGCAATCTGGATTTTTTTCCATCCCCAAGAAATCGGGAGAGCTCCTTCAGCAACAAAACACAAACCAGAACGGAGCAGCACTGTTGCGTTTGGCAGAGCTGACTCACTGAGGAACCAGCGAGCTTCCTTCAGCTTCAATTGCTAATGAACCAAAACAGTTAACAGCAAACTCCAATCACTGCATCTCATAAAATCCTGGGTACCTCTCAGCCTGTAAAACCCCCCAGCTTCGGGTATTTTTTTCTCAAGCTCAGTTCCATCTTTATTTTAATAGCGGATTAATAATGCCGCACAGTGTTGTGTTATACATCGCTTTGACCACAAGCATTTTTGTGAGATTTGCTGTGAAGATAAACAAACAAGAGGAGCTTGTGTTCTGGCAGCCCGGCCGAGGTGAATGGTTCTCATTTTCCTGGAGCGCGAGCCCTGGAAGCGCTGCCAAGCGCAGGTTGAGCTCCCCGAGCTCTCCCTTCCTGTAGCCCTGCTTGTCAATCACCTCCTGCTGTCTGCGGTGACAATTCCCATCCTCGAGCTGGGAATTTCCTCCCTCCCCACCCGGGGTCCCCGCACCCCACCAGTGGTCCCCAATGGCCCCACAGCACTCAGACCCCTCAGCCCTGCATCGTGTGCAGAGTTTTATTAAAGCCATCTCTACCACTTTGCTTCGCAGGTTGTTTTTTTTAATTATCTGCTGTCTGAAGGTAATTATTTACTTCCTGTAAGCTTGCGTACCAGAACTCTGAGTTTGAAAGATTTTTCCATAACCTAATCCAATTCATCAAAGGCATCCTAACCAAATTACAGGCTCTGGCAGTATCTTTGCTTTTCACCTGATAAGGCTGCAGCAGAAGCACGGGATGGTTTGTATCAGGGTACCTCCTGCAGTATAGTTTTTGACAGCTTTGCTCAAATCCCTGCCCCCTCTTTTCCTTTCTCACCAAAGCAAGCTATTCCCTTCCTCCCTCCTACAGCAGTCCTGCAATGCCTTTGGCTCCCTGCAAATAATCAAGTATTATACAGGGAGGGGAAAAAAAAAAAGTGTTACAGAAGTCTCCTCCAACACGTTGGGGATTTGCTTGGAACAATGGTTGGAGGATGCTCGGAGCGCTCCTCCAGCAGCGCAGGTATTTACACAATTTCATTAACCGTGCCTCACGTTCTGATTAAGAGTGTGGATTAAGAGGAGGATGTCAATGGCGTGGCTGAGGCGGCCTGGGGAAAGGAGGGAAGAGAGAAGGAGAGGAGGAAAGCATGGAGCAGTGCTCCCGGGGTGCGGTGAGCCCGGCGCTCTGCTCTGCCCTGATCCTCTGCCACCTCACACCCTGCATTCTGCACAGCCCAATGTGGCGATGCAGCACAGCATGAAGCATCCCCTGCTCCCATCATCACCCTCTGCCCCGAGCAGCAGCGAGGTGCTCACACCTGAGTGCTGCAGGGGCAGCCACCCATCTCCGTCATTGGTGCAAACCTGGGGATCTGCCACATCTTCCTAAGGAAAAACACAACGGGCAGTTTCTGGTAGAGACATTTTTTAAGGGAACGGTTGCCTGGGAAAGTTATCGCTTTATAATGTACTTTGATGCTGGTGGCACCTATAGGACACTGAGGGCAGAAGAGCAGAGGAGGTACAGTAAGGTTTGTTCTTCAGTAGCTGTGCCCACGTCTTAAAGAAATACAAGAAATAAAGGAAGCTGACACCAAACCGCTGTGCTTTCCCTGCGCTGTGCAGCTGAGATGACAAGTTGTCATTTAAGAAGTTAATAAACAGTCACCATTTTGCAGGTTATCCAAATGCTACTGAATAGAAAACCTTGGATCCCTAAATGATGTGTAATTAAAATTATTTAAAAAATCCTCCTTGACAGGCCGGGGCTTAGCCAAAATGTAAATGACATTAAAGAAGACAATGAATTTAATTTTATTTAATGTCCCTTTTTGCAGATCCTCATTTACATAGCATTTTTAACAAAAGCGTTGACCTTATAAATGCTGGCATTTGTACAGCTTCCGCAGAGTTGGATTTAATCACGCTTTCGCAAAGCCATAAGGGAAAAAGCTTTAAGTTCTCTGGTTGGATATGGAGTAGGAATAAAAACATTGGGACTGGTCAAATGTTTATCCTCCTCGCTTCTGAAAACAACCTGACAAGAAGATGTAAAGGTCTGGGGAATAACCCATTGCTGTTTGTAAGGCTGGGTAATAATCATACATAATCGTTTGGAAATATAGCTAATAAAAAATATAATGAGTGTTCAGCAAAATCGGCATTAGGCCCAAATTACATGATATTAATACTTGAACAGGTGCAGAAAGGCGCTTTAAATGAGGTAAATGAATAAAACGTCCCAGAGCACAACTGTGTGCGCTGACAAAAAGTCAATCGCATGAATAATTCAGCGCCCGGCACCGCCAGCAAAGGTCGCTCCCGCTGACCTTTGTGACAGGAAGTGAAAGGAAACACTGGTGCCTAAAAAACCCTCCCATCAGTCTGCAGCCTCTGCTCCAGCACTGCAGCCAAGGTGCAACCCTGCAGCCTGGGTGGGGTGAGGACCCCGGGCAGAGCCACAGTGGGCACCCAGCGTCAGTGCAGAGGTGTGGGATGTGGGCGGCATCCACCCCACACTCAGCCTGAGGTCAGCCTGCAAGTATGCTGGGAGCTGCAAGGCTCGGCAGCAGCTGCTGAATATGACAAAACTTCTTATTCCCACAAACTAAAGCTATTCCAAACTCTGTACGAAAGAAATGGGATAAACAGATGTCTGGCTGCCCGACAGGAAAGTGGGACACACACAGAATGATAAAGCCTTCAAACACTGCAATGCCATGCCAGGTTTGTGGGGCGGGGGCCCTGGCTGCCTGCACAGGTGCCAGCAGAGCGGGGCAGCAGGGGGACCATCTGGAGGAGAGGTGCAGGGCATGCAAGACATGCCACGGTGCACAGGCAGCCCGTGCTGCATGTGATGGCTGCAAAGTCAGCTGCACTCAACTACTGCATGAGAGCTGCCTGCCTGCCAGCTGCCTGCTGCTACATGTGGGCTGTAGGAGAGCTGCCCACTGCTGCAAGCAAGTTGCAAGCAAACTGCATGCAAGCTGCCCACTTCTGCATGGGAGCTGCCTGCTGCTTCATTGAAGCTGCATGAGAGCTCCCTACCCGCAAGCTGCCCATCGCTGCCTGCAGGCTGCCTACTGCTACTGCTGCCTGCCTGCAAACTGTCTGCAAGCTGCCTGTAAGCTGCTTGCTGCTACCTGCAAGCTGCCTTCCCGCAAGCTCCCTTTGCTGCCTGGAAGCTGCCCCGTGTCCCAAGCTGCCCCATGCCCGGCTCCCCAAGCATCGCTCCTCAGCTCTCAACAGTTGGTCACCCTGGAGCCTTCACAGCCAAACAAGGAAAGGAAAAGGCAAGAGGATGTGTCTTCCCAGGAATTTCCATACCTTCCAATAAAATATATTGTGATGGCACAGAGAAATTATTTTAGCACACAGTGTGGTTTTGGTTTAGCAGTTACTGCGGCATCCTGTAATCATTTACAGCCATTGGAATGTATGGGTGAAATAGGATAGATTTATCTGTTCATACTTGTGATATGTAGACAATGGGTGTTCCTAATGAGGAACATCTGCTTTTGTGTTTTCCCAGAAAACATTATTCCACTATGAAAATGATACTCCCATCCTTTTCAGCAACACCGCAAAGAAAATATGGGCCTTTTCCTTTCTTTTATTTGCTTTTCTTTGGGTCAGCCTCATTTCCCAGGGACGCTTTTCCTGCAGCATCTCTTTACCGACTGCGCTGCACTTTATGGCGGTTTGTTGGTGACTCCGCGCATTGCTGAGCCGTGCCAACAGCCCCAATGTGGCAGAGGACACCTCAGTGTGCACAGCAGCAGAAGTGTGCACACTCAGCCACACTGCGTGAGAAAACCACACCGAGGTAAATGGCTCTCAATGATTTAGAAGGTGGGAGGGCAGGCGGTATCGCTGTCGCAAGGCCTTGGTTTTGTTTTTGCACTCGAATCTTACTGCAGCATTCCCATGCACGCTTACAGAGGTTTATTTAAAATACCTTCACCGCTAACAAATTATTATCCCCAAGGTGCAAAAAAGGTTGTTGGATTTTATTTTTTTTCTTTTTCCTTTTTTCCCCTGTTGCGATAAACAGCTCCAACTATCAGAGCGACTCCTGGTGTGGGCTGGAACGAATGGGCGCCCATAGATCTCAATTCAGCACTGAGTTATTGGTTTGTATCCCGAGGACAAAAATGCCTTATCTGGTCAGAAGCTGCTAAATGTATCCAAAGGACAAAAGGATGAAGCACACTGTGTCTGATCCTTCCTTACAGCCAACTACCGGAGCGGTAACACTTCGTATGGGAAAGTGTAAACTGAGCCAGGGGTCTGCTGGGGGAACGCTGCTCTGCGACACTCAGGAGGAAACACAAACCCGAAACCCAACACCACCGACCCATGTAGGTAACCAGCTACCAACGTGCAGAGCCAGCAAACGTGAATTTGGGGACCTGGAAATACATTCTGGTGGTGTCAGAGGACCGGTGCCCGCACAGAGCTTTTCCACA
>NC_092830.1:37577608-37705108 GCF_039878825.1 Excalfactoria chinensis
CGAAGCGGCGGGGAGCGGCTCGGTTCCCCGTCGGACGGCGGAGCTTTTGCCGGCCGGCATCGCGGCGGGCTGGGCGGCTGGCGCTGCGGCTTCCTTCCGGCGGGAAGCGGGCGGTCCGGACGCAGAAAGAAGCGCCGGTTCTCGGCTGGAGCTGCAAGGCGGGGATGGCGAGGAGCTCAGCGGAGGAACGATGTGTCGGTCGGCGGACCCGGAGAGCTGCGGGCAGCTCCGGCACCGCGGGCTGCAGCCGGGGAGGAACGCGCGGGAGCTGCGGGCGCCGAACCGAACCGGTCCTTGTCGGCAGCGCGGGGCGGTTCCGATCCGTGCAGGTAGAGCTCGTCCGCAGTTAGCGGCGCGGGGAGCTGCCTTCCGGGATCGGCGGCCGCTGCAAACCGTCCCGCGAATCCCGTAACGCTGCTGGTATTTAGTAAGGGGAAAGTGAAATACTGCAAGAAAATACTGTCAGCTGACCTGTGTACGGGGGGGGTCTGTCTGCAGGTCTGCGAATCAAGTGTGTGTGCAGAAATCACTGATATTCAGAGCCAACGTTCCTTATCCGACTTATAGCATCGCTGTCCCGGATGGGCCCGATGTGTTCTGTGTTCAGCTGCATAACCGTAAGTCACTTCTCTTCCTGTTCTAATACACAATAATTCTAATATGGCCTCTGGGTAGGGGATCTCTTCTGAAACTGGTGTCAGAGCTGTTGGTAGTTCTTTTGGCTGCTGGAGTTCCTGTAGGAAAGAATAGTTCTGCTCTGTTTAAGGGTGAAGGTCTGTTAAGGTCTCTGACTAAATGTAAAAGAGCCCGCATCAATCACTTCTGGGTCTGAGATACCTGAATTTGCTGCTCTTGGGGCAGTGAATAGATGCTGACATTCAGAATACACTCCTGTTACACTTCTCGGAAGATGATTTCTGGTCACGTCTTGCATTACTTTTCCTCGTGCTTATTTCTGTGCTTTCTTTGCTGGGACCCACCTTCCTCACTGCAGCAGTTCTGCTCAGCGCTGCCTTTTGGCTGTCTGAAGGTGAAGTTTCACCTTTGCCTTAATGCGGCTGGTGGTAGAAGAGGACGCTGTGACTGCTCAGCTCGTGCCCCATGGTTCCCGAGGGCTTTGTCCCTTGTGTCTAACGCTCCTGTGCCTGGCTGAGTTGAGCTGTCAGGCTTGATCCGGCTGTTTAGAAGAGGAGACCAGTACTGTCTTGTTTTCAGCTGGGATACGGCTCGGTTTCTTCCCAGTGGCTGGTAGGGTGCTGTGTTTGGTTATGAAGTGAAAATAACGTTAATAGCACTCTAATATTGTAGTTGTTGCTGAACTGTGTTTGAGTCTTGGCTTTTTATGCTGCCTTTACCCAGCACTGGGAGGCTGAGAGTGCACTAGAAACTGAAGAGAGCTACTTGAGAGTAAGAAGACCCTACAGAGGAGTCTGGAAAGGCTGGACTGATGGGCTGAGTCCGATTACATGAGCTTTAACGAGACCAAGTGCCAGATCCTGCACTTTGGTCACAACGTGCATCGCTGCGGGCCTGGACAGAGTGGCTGGGAAGCTGTGTGGAGGAAAAGGATCTCGGGGTGTTAGCTGACAGCAAGCTGAACGTGAGCCAGTGGTGTGCCCAGGAGCCAAGCAGGCCGATGGAATCCTGGCTCACATCAGGACTAGTGCAGCCAGCAGGAGCAGGGAGGGGATCGTCCCTCTGTGCTGGGGAGGCAACATCTTGAGCGCAGCATTCAGCTCTTGGCACCCCTCACTAGAAAAAGGCATCGAGGCCCTGGGGTGTGTCCAGAGAAGGGCAACAAAACTGTGAAGGGTCTGGCGCACAGATCTTGTGGGGAACTGTGGTCCTGTGGGGAACTGTGGTCCTGTGGGGAACTGTGGTCCTGTGGGGAACTGTGGTCCTGTGGGGAACTGTGGTCCTGTGGGGAACTGTGGTCCTGTGGGGAACTGTGGTCCTGTGGGGAATGGCTGAGGGAACCGGGATCGTGCCAGTCTAGGGAAGAGGAGGCTCACCTCATCACTCTCTGTAGCTCCCTGGGAGGAGGCGGAGAGGTGACGGTCAGCCTCTTGTCCCAGGTCACAGCAGTAGGATGGTGGGTGATGGCTTCAAGTTGTGCTGGGGAGGTTTGAGTTGGATGTGAGAAAAACTTCCTTCTCTGAAAAGAACGGCGATGCGTTGGAACAGGCTGCTGGGGGGTGATGGAGTCAGTGTCCCTGGCTTTTGAGGACAGGGTGGATGTCTCACTGAGTTACATTGTCTGCTGTAGTCGCAAGCATGTGTTTATGGTAGATAATTTTTGTGGTCTTTCCAGCCTTGATAGTTCTGTGATAGTTTATGTCGTCCTCCTCCCCCCAAAACAAAGCAGTTGTTTGACTAATGCTTTTTGTCAGATGTAAGAAAGCTTTTATTTCTGTTTGAACTTTATCTGTTTAAGGACCATCTGCCTGCCTCTTGAACAGCAGAACCGCACAGAGAGCTTAATTTCCTTTAATTGCTTTGTTCTTAAATCAGATGGAATAGCGAAGTCCTTTTTAGTACTAAGCTACCTGCTGTTGGTATGACTTGGAATCTTCAGCACTTATGGAAGGTGCTTTATTTGCCTGCATTAAGAAGCTTGCTGTTTGAACAGGTCTGTGTTACATTATCAGTCGTTTGCCATCGAAGGACTGTTTTAGCACTGTTTTAGCAGTGATAATACAGCATTGTAACAGTTATGAATACTGATGGGAAAGGAAGGCATTGCTGAGGTACAACTGGGAGCTTGTCTTTTAAGGATGCCTCTTTGCAGTTCATATTTACTTTGAAGTTTCTTCAACGTTAATTATTGTTAATCAATCTAGTGTTGTTTTTGCTGGTTTCACATACTAGTAGTGTTTTGGCATAAAAATGTCAGATGAGTGTAACGTGGACACTTCACAAAATGGAGAGCACATATGAAGACAGTCACCTTAAATCATTTTCATGATGTCACAAGATCACATTTGTATATGAGGAAGTTTTCTCATGACATTACAACTTCCTACTCATTAGGTCGTCTTGTTCATGGCTGGTATTACCTGTGCAGGGGAGCTGTGAGGTGGCAGCTCTGGTTGGTGACTGAGTGCCTGAAGGGCCTTGGGAGCGCAGGCAAATTGTTTGTAGCTGTGCTCCCCAAGAGGCCAGAAGGGGTGGGCTCGGGCTGGAGCCCCCTTGGTTCGTGTAATGGCTGGCTACTGAAGGAAGAACGTCCCTTGGGCCTAGGCTGCTTGCTGAGGAGGGGTGCTCCATAGCCCTCCATAGCGAGCTCCTTCACCGCTGGGTGAATTCACCTCTTCTTTCTGTGTGTGGCTCCTGGCCCACCTGTGGGAACTTTGCCTGATGTCACCAAGAACCTCTCAGAAGCAATTTTTCTTCTTCACGAGTAGAACATGCTGTTAGCAATGAATTAATATATGTTACTATGTAGCTTATGATTACTGACATTGTCAGTGTGAAGATATTGGCCCGTGTACTTTTCCTTAGAATTGTTTTCCAGAACGTTGAATGTGGCGGATGATGATGATTATTTTCCAACCCGTAGCGAAGCTGAACTATTTCCAGCGGCCGAAGCGCCTCCAGGGGTCTGATTTTCCGAAGCTTTTGCAGAAGTTTGGCAGGCGCTCCTTCTCAGCACAGCCACAAGGCTGGCCGGCATCCTCCGCCTTTTACCGGGTGAGTTGAAAGGAAATACCAGCCGGCAGCAGGCCTGCCTTTGCCTGAGCTGTCTGCAGTCAGGCCTCACGAGAACAAACTCAAAGATCCTTTCCATTTTTCCACCCTTTAAACCATCCTATTTCTCAGTTCCTTTCCTTACTGTGTAAGATGTTTCTGGTTGGTTTTCTTGTATTTGAAAGCTCGTATGACCCTTAAAACAAAAGTGACTGTGTGCAGAGGAAGAGCTAAAGTTTGCCTCTTTGCCCCACTGCCATCACTGTGAGCTTGGTCTCACTATTCCACATGCTGTCTCCAAGTTTTGCAAATTGTCTTTTCAGGCTGGAGATCCAATCCTGACCTACTTTGATTCGTTGTCTGTGCTGAGTGTGCTCAGACAGCCGGTGCAAATGGGAGTCAATGGACTTTGTGTAGATGGAAACCCAGCCGGTTAGTAAAAGGAAAGGCATTTCTGAGCTTTATGTGCCTCTGTTTTCTCTTATTTGATGTCACCTTTTAACCCAGGCTTTCTGGAAAGTAAAAGCACGAGCTGTGCTCGCATTTTGACGGACGTGAGCAGGAGCTGCACCACCGACCCTGCCCTGAATGCTGCCTCCTACTACCAGGACCTCGCCGTGCTCAAGGTGCCTACCTTATTTTCTACTGTGGCTCAATGCCGCATTTACGTGACTGAGCATTTCAACCTCATGTAACTCGGAGGTTATTTGGTATGTGCTGTCCCTAGATATCCTTAGCGTGCCCTTCTTGTTAGAAATCCTGCTGGAAATGTCCCTGATCAGTGACAACCCATCCCTTCAATGTGCTTTCCAGTCAACTTCAGTTCTTAGCAAGCCCTTAGTGCGTATAACAGCTGTTTAATTAATATTTCATATTACAGTTTAAGTACAACCCTTACATTTTAAATAGGCTATTTATCAAAAATATTTTCCCATCAACTTGATCAACTGGAACCTCTCGCATTCCAGTTGGTGCTCGCTGCCTCTTGCCCTGGCACTGAACACCTCTGAAAAGAGCCTGTCTGCATCCTCTCTGCACCCTCCTTTCATGTATCTGGACACACTGTTCACAAAATATATGTGTATATATGTTGTTCAGCTTCTCCTCACAGGAGAGGAGCTCCAGTTCCTTGGCTGTCTTGGTGCCCTTCCATTGGCCTCTTTTCAGTATATCCAGATCTCTCTCGTGATGTAGGTGCAACCTCTCTTTACCTGCTGGCGACACTTTGCTTAATGCTGCTGTGAATACCCTTAGAGTTGTTAGGAAAGGGCGCGTTGCTGACTCATGTTGTACTCGGTGTCTGCTAAGGGCTGCTATATCCTTTTCTGTGGTGCTGATTTCATATATTCTGTGACTGAATTCCATATCAGTTTCTTCTTTATTAATTCTGAAAATAATGTCAAATTTCTCCTTTGTTTTTGTGTTCATCGTGCTAGTTTTACTGAGGGGTAGCTTAACATTTCATTACTTTTCTTACCAGTTTCTCTGTTATTCTGAGATGATATGCCAATATCATGTGTTAGTATTAGCACCGTAGTAAAGTTAAAGGCTCTGCTTACCCTTTAACTGGATGGAAATACTCCTCTAAACCTACATACGTGTAGTTATTGAGTATTCTGCTGACCAAACATGTTTGTATTTGTGTGCTTCATTCCACAAGGGGAGCTCCAGGAGCAGCTCAAAGATGCTGGTAATAGCTTCAGTTTGTTGACAGGGATAAATGCTGTCTTCTGTTCTTCTAAAAATACATTTCTAGTGGTATGCCTGTAATTCTTATCTGTGGACCACAAGTTTTACACATCTTAAATAAGCCGAGGGACTTTTGTCACTGAAATACCTGGGATGTGTTTTATTTGTCTGGTGATTTTTACTTGCAAACTCAGGAAATCACTTTGTTTTGGTGCTTGTCTATTTTCCCCAGGTTCCGGTTAATGACAGCATCACTGCAGAGTCCGTCAAGGTCAGTCTCTGTTGCCAGTGAAAGTAACTTCTGCTTCTGAAATGAAGTACTGGGAGTAGTTGCCATTGGTAGTGATACTCTCGGGTTGAGAACATGGAAGAGCGGGAACATTGGGTGTCTGAAATAAGAGTCCTTGTAAGGAAGAGCCATGTTACAGACAGAAGTGCAGGGGTGTAAGGCAGCGTGTGCTTTTAAATGGTTGAGCACAGATGGCATCGGAGACAGGGAGAAACAGAAACAGTCCAAAGGGGATCTGAAACAGAGGGATGTGTCCCCAGATCACAGTCCCAGCAGGAAGGTAAATATTAATTTGGAAAAGCAGTGGAAAAGAGTGAGATGTGCTCTTTGTAAACAACTGCTATTCAGTAATATGTTTACCTTCCAGGTAAGGATCAGCCCAATAGGACCACCTGGAACTCCCTACATGAAAGATAATGTGTGTAACAATGCCGTTTCTGAGGTATCTTGACCTGTTTTTCTTAGGCTCGATGCTAACTTCAAGTGGTTACCCTGTTACCGTGTCTCTGATTCTTCTCTGGGTTGGACTTTCAGGTGATGTATGAGATAGAATTTAATGGCACCCACGGGATCCAGAGTGTGTCTGTCCGGTTCAAAGTGACGAGCATCGCTGGGAGCTCTGCAGTCTCCCTGCAGCAGCGCTTCACTGTGCACTTCTGGGTCAGTGTCCCTGTCCTTCCTGGGCTGATGTCAAGCTTGTGTTCTGTGACTTTTGACCCAGATCTGTACAGGTGAGCTGCAAATAGAGCAGCGCCGTAACACTGTGGTCACACCAGCTTTCAAATGAAGTAGGAGATGCAGCTCTGCTCTTAAGTAAATCGTGCTAGAACAAACTTGGTTTAAGTAAGTGACTTTGAAGGGACTGGTTGATTTGATCTGGCTGGGTTGGATTAGTTTGGTTTTGGTTGGTTTGTATGAAGTTATTTGCACTGGTTGTTTTTGGTGGGCAGAAGGGGAGAGGGTCGGGGTCATCAGCACAGTATTGGGGAGGAAGAGGTTGGAGCTGATACTGTGTCTGAGGTGTTCAGTGCTTGTGAACAAAGCTTTATTCCAGGTACTGTACTGTGTGCCGTGGGAATGAGGTTTACCTTGGAGAGGGTGGACGGCTGGGAGACACTGATGTGTTTTGAAGCTGATATAAAGTCTATCCTATAGAGACGCTGCAAAGTTGGGTACGCGGTGACCCATGGGAGCTGGAAGGTGTGCAGGGCAGCCTTGCTGAGTTTATCCTCCCAGTCTGTCTCCAAAGAGCAGTTTAGAGGCGGCGTCTCTCAGAATCAAGTCTTGTTCTGCAGATTGTGTTTAAAATTGCCCAGACTCATTTATTTGCTTCCTTAGACAGAAATGCTGAGCAGCTGTCTTATAAACTGTCCCAGTAGAGCCCGCCCTTCAGGATGACACCTGCTCTGGTTTTGTTGTTCGTCTGGGTTTGGTTTGTTTTTGTGGTTGTTTGGTTTTCTCTACCTCCTGTACTACATACTAATTTGTCAGATAAAAGAGTCCGTTTAGAATCAAAAGGTGGAGGTTTTCGTGACATATAATATTAAGTCATTCAAAAAATGGGTCAAGTCTACTTTTCTGAGAACGTGAGATGAACGGATCTCATGAACGCTGATTTTCTTCTCTTTGTTTTGTAACGTTCATTCTTGCTTTGTCTCTTTTCTGTGCCTCTTTGTAGACCAGGATGCTTTCTCATACGCTGCCTAGAAGCGGAAACCCTGGTTATATCACTGGCGCACCGCTGCTGATTGCAAACAGTAGTGCAGTGCAGCACGTATCCTTTCTGCTGCCCTGTTTTGTATGTCGCTGGGTTTCTTGCCTTCTGTTACTATGCTGCTTGGACTTGGACTCCTGAGGTTGTACCTTTGCCTATGAGGGCTTACTTCAGTGTAACTTTGCAGCCAGCAGGGCGCCGTTTGGTCAGGGCTGAATTGTAGACCTGTGAGAGTGCAGAGGAGGAGCATGCAGTAAGGAGGCAGTTCAATACAAGTCCAGTGTCCTTTGTGATCTGCTTCTTGACGTGACGATTGTTAGATGAGCGTTCTGCGGAGCGAGGGTGATGGAAGTTGCTCGCAGTTTCTGAGACATACAGTACGATTTGGAAGTCATATGAGGACTGGCTGCAAACTCAGGTAAGAACGCTCCCTGTGGTCGCCCCTCCTGAAAGATCTGGGAGGTACGGAGTCGCTTAACACCTTTTTCTGGAGCTTTTCACTCATTTCTGTAGAGCCGAGACCCCTCTTTAAGGTCAGCCATGGTTTTAATAAGAGATGTGTCATGTTGACCCTAAGAGAAGTAGACTGTCGGAGGGGTGGTGAACCTCTAGAACAGTTTGAACTTCAGAGATGATCCTCTAGGAAGTCTTCAGGCTTTGGTCTGGCGGCGTGTCACAGACAAGAGTAAAGTTTACATTAGAAAAGTTAATTGTAATAGAGCCGTAAAGAATGATTATTCTAATTTCGGTGATTACTTTGTTGGTGAAAGGTCAGGTGTACCATCGCTGTGCTGGTAAGATGGCTAAAAAGCTGTCCGTGTTCTTCATTGTGTTATCCTGCCGTATTCTGCACCCTTCTCCTTGCAGAAAGGATTGCAAGTTGACTCAGAAGAACAAATGCTTGTTGCTGAGGGAGGATGTTGATGCCATCTGCTTGTCTTGGGGGATCCCTTAAGATAAAGCTGTTTCTTTTTTCCTCATTTGTAGGCTAACTCAAATGGAAGAAAGTAACTGTAGTTACATCCAGCTGAAGCTGTACGAGACTTTTCAGGGGATGGACCCAGCAGAGGCCCTCGCTAGGATTGGTAGTGCTCGTTCAGCCCAGGAAGAAGAGTGGGTGACCATTCTGATCCAGAACTGCAGCGTGCAGGTAATACAAATGCAAAAAGACAATCTGAGTATCTTTTTCATATCTTTGTTTTAGTTTGAGAAGTGTCAATAATGTAAAAAATGAACCAGATTGTTCATCAGGGATAGTTTTATTTGTGTGATAATCCACTGGCTTTCGGGAGTCTTAATACTCATAAACAGTCATATTTATTAGTGTTCATATTGTTAGGGTATTTACTGAAAAACAGCAAACTCACAAATTTGATCTCTTTTGATTCCTTGTTATGGTGTTTAAATGGCCAAGAAGAGTTTAATGCTTAATTTAGTGCTGTACTACCTAGTTTTCTGACTGAGTTCTAAGATTAATACAGACTGTTTACTCCTATTAATTTGATACTTCCTTATTATCTTTTCTGCTTGTTTTGGGTTCTGGTGATATATAAATATCTCCTAACTAAGGCTAGGAGCTTGCAATCCAAGTACTTGCTGGGGAGCCAAATTCTGTTTTAATAATTATTCATCCATTAGAGGGCGTCCTCATAGAAAGCAAAATCCAGGTGATAGAGGTGAGATGAATTCTGCCTGGAAATGAGATGGCAGTGACATGGATACAGCTCTAAAATGGGCAGCTGACCTGACAGAAGTTGTGGGGTTAGTCCTGAAGTAAGTGATGGAGGTTCTGAGAGCTTTGCTACCCGAAGTGTTGGGCTTTGACCGTAGCGGTCCTATTCGACGTTTAAATGACTGTCTTGAGATGTTTGGGCTACATTTTATTTTCAGGCCAAGAATTTCAGTTCCCGTTGTATGATTCCTGTGACCCTGGATATACAGATTTTGTGGAGTAAGATGGGTCTCCTGTCCAACCCACAAGCTCAGATACTGGGTGTACGGTACTTCTATCGGTGTCAGCCCCTAAAGGTATGGGACCTGAAATCCTTCTCTCACACACAGCAGTAATGAAATGGGATTCACGCGTTATTTGAGAACCAAGGAAGTTTTAGAAGTGGTCTGGCTACAATAGCAAGAGTTTGTATTTAACTGATCTGTAGAGGAAGCTAGTTTTATGGCTTTGCTGGTTACTGTCCTCAGTCAGTTGTACTTCCTTTTCAGTCACAAACCACTTCACCTTAAGGAGTCAAAGCTTTAAGTTCACTGTGAAGTAGTGGTTACAAAAGTTCAGTAGCTGTGTATGTCTTGTCCCTTCAAGCCTTGTGGGGCGCACAGGCTGTTTCAAGAGACGGAAAAGAACCATGATGATCATCTAGTTCCGACCCCTCTAATATGTGCAGGGTCACCAACCACCACACCAGGCTGCCCAGAGCCACATCCTGCCTGGCCTGGATGACACGCAGCTTTCACGTAAGGCATGCTGAATTCTTTCTACTTTCCATCTTCCTGCAGTCCCTAAGCACAAGCTGGGTGCCTTTGATGACTGTTGTTACCTTCACTGAGATGACGGAATGGCCAGAACCTCCACGTGGCCTGCCCAAAGTACACTGGAAGCTCCCCTTTGACTTCTTTTTCCCATTCAAGATGGTACTGAATACTGAAAGGAGCTACAGAGACTATTTGACTGCCTACTTGGTTGTGATTCTGATCCTGTCTAGTATTCTCTGCTTTTGAAGAGAGTGGAATAGATGGGAACTGGTCTTAAAGTTCGGTAAGTGAATTTATATGTTCATGGTGTGACCCAGATCATAAACTTTTTTCCTCGGATTCTTACGTTGTCTGTGATATCTTGTGTGCCTTCTGTTGATGGATTCATTCACCTGACCAGTTTGTCCCGTGTCCCCTCCTTCTCCTGTTCTCTACAGACACAATCTTGAAACCTCCTAGAAGTGAAATTATTGGGGACGGTGACAGCTGAGATGCTGCAAGAATGAGGAGCAGGAGGGAGCAGATTGGAATTAACTTGTTCCCAAAAACAGAGTGCTTTCTAAACCAGGGAGCGTAAAGAGAGGACTGGAGTTAAGAGTTGTATGTAGTCATAGAATGGTTTGGGTTGGAAAGGAACCTTTGAGATTATGTAGTTCCAGCCCCTGCTGTAGGCAGGGACACCTCCCATAGCCCAGGGTGCTCACAGCCCCATCCAGCCTGGCCCTGAATGCTTCCAGGGAGGGGCATCCACAGCCTCACTGGGCAACCTGTGCCAGTGTCTCACCACCTCCCAGCACTGAATCTCTTCCTGATACCTGGTTTAATAAATCTACCCTCTTCCAGTTTAAAGCCATTTCCCCTTGTCCTGTCGCTACCTGCCCTTATGAAAAGTCCATCCCCAGCTTTCCTGTAGGCCCCTTCAGGTACTGGAAAGCTGCTGTAAGGTCTGCCTGCTGCCTTCTCCGGGCTGAAGAGCTCTCTCAGCCTGTCCTTGTAGTGGAGGTGCTGCAGCCTTCTGATCATCATCATCACGTCATTACAGTTGGAAAAGACTCAGTGGCAGCCCGTCTCTCAGTGGCAGCCCGTCTCTCAGTGGCAGCCCGCCGCTCAGCGGCAGCCCCGCGCTCGGCTCCTGCCGGCGGCAGCTTTCCGTGTCGGTTGTCGCACCACATCACATCCCGCACGGAGCGGCGGCTCCTTCCGCCCGTGGGCGATGGCGGCACACGGCGCCTGCGCGCGGCCGCCCGTTCCGTCCAATGGTGGCGCGGGATTCTAGTCGCTCCGTTCCGCCCCGGTAGGCGGGTCCGCCGGCCGCGCGCAGCCGTCGCGTTCGGAAGCGGTTCCGCCGCCGTGCGCTGCGACCGCGGGTCGGCTCGGCCAGCAGCCGCAGCGATTCCGGAGGCCGCGGGAGGTGGGGCGGGTCCGGCTCGGCCGCCGTCGTGCCGCCGGGGCCGCTCTCGGCCGGACCGGAGCGCTCCTCCCGCCACCGGGCTCCTCCTCTCCTGCCGGAGCGTCGCCGGGGGAGCGCGGCCGAGGTGGGCGCGGAGGGCCGGGCCGGGTTGGGGCCGGGCCGGAGCCCGCGTGGGCCGGAGCCCGCGTGACCCGGAGCTCTGCGGCGAGGGTTGGGGGCTGCCGAGCGGGCCGGGAAAGCGCGGCCGGGCGGGGTGCGCGTCTGGGAGCCGGGGCTGCACGGAGCTGCACGGGGCTGCACGGAGCTGCACGGAGCTGCACAGGGCTGCACGGAGCTGCACGGGGCTGCACGGGGCTGCACGGAGCTGCACGGGGCTGCACGGGGCTGCACGGAGCTGCACGGGGCTGCACGGAGCTGCACGGAGCTGCACGGGGCTGCACGGAGCTGCACGGGGCTGCACGGGGCTGCACGGGGCTGCACGGGGCTGCACGGGGCTGCACGGAGCTGCACGGGGCTGCACGGGGCTGCACGGGGCTGCACGGGGTTGCACGGGGCTGCACGGGGCTGCACGGGGCTGCACGGAGCTGCACGGGGCTGCACGGGGCTGCACGGAGCTGCACGGGGCTGCACGGGGCTGCACGGGGTTGCACGGGGCTGCACGCCTGGGAGCCGGAGCTGCAGCCGGGCGGGACGCGGCGGAGACGCGCGAAGTTTGTGCGCGGGCCGTTTGTGCGCGTGTGCCCGGGGTCGCGCTGTCTGGCGGGGGTCGCGCTGTCTCCCCTTGTCGGCGCTGCGTTCCGCTGCCCGGCCGCCCTCACTCGCGGGTCCTGCCGGCCGCCGTCCGGTTCGCCTCCTGTGAGCCGGTCGGGCCGCGGCCGTTGCAGCTGCGGACGAAGCTGACCTCGGAAGCTGCGCCAGCGATGCGCCCGCAGCGCGGAAGGCAAACGGTAACCCGGGATCCGCCAGCAGAGGGGCGGCCGGCAGGGACGGGGAGGTGATCGTCCCTCTTTGCTCCTGCGAGGCCCCACCTGCAGTGCTGTGTCCAGGTGTGGAGCCCTCAGTACAAGAAGGACACGGAGCTGTTGGAGAGGGTCCACAGGAGGCCACGAGGATGGTCAGGGGGCTGCAGCACCTCCCCTATGAGGACAGGCTGAGGGAGCTGGGCTTGTTCAGCATGGAGAAGAGAAGGCTGCGGGGTGACCTCATTGCAGCCTTTCAGTACTTGAAGGGAGCCTATAAACAGGAGAGGAGTAAACTCTTTGAAAGGGTTGATAACAGCAGGACAAGGGAAAATGGATTTAAGTTGAAAGAGGGAAGATTTAGGTTGGATATCAGGGGGAAGTTCTTTACTAGGAAAGTGGTTAGGCCCTGGAACAGGCTGCCCAGGGAGGTTGTGGATGCCCCGACCTTGGAGGTGTTCAAGGCCAGGTTGGACGGGGCCCTGGGCAACCTGATCTCATAAATGTGGAAGTTTGGCAGGGGTGGTGGAACTTCATGATCCTTGATGTCCCTTCCAACCCGGGTCATTCTGTCATCCTGTGGGTCTGTGAAACGGGCTGGGTAAGCCTTGGGCCGACAGAGGCGCTGTAGTCACAGTGTGTGCCACGCTGCAGGCATCTGGCGCTCATCCTTCCGGCCCTCTCAGGTTGTGTTGAGTCACAGAGGCTTTATTTCAGGCTTTTTTGGTGGTCATAGAGCATCACTGTTATACAGGGCACTTGGGCTCCTTGGGCCTTTGGCAGCAGCGGGCACAGAGCCGTCAGTTACAGGCTTCCTTTGGGAGCTGTGGAGGAGCGAGGCTGCTGCACGCCTTCCACCCCCCTTGGTCCCAGCGTGTCTCTTGGGCCTGCCGTGAGCACTGCTCCTCCTTGGCCTGCTGTGAGCACTGCTCCTCCTTGGCCTGCCGTGAGCACTGCTCCTCCTTGGCCTGCCGTGAGCACTGCTCCTCCTTGGCCTGCTGTGAGCACTGCTCCTCCTTGGCCTGCTGTGAGCACTGCTCCCAGCCCAGAGGAAACATGTAAACCCTCCTGAGAGCTGCGTGAGACATACAGGCTATTTCCCAGGCCTTTGCTGTGCTCCTGCTGGTAAGCCTGTGTCTGTTGCATGCTGGTCCTTCCTGGACCATGCTGGTCTGCTGTGTTGTTCTGCTGTGGGAAGGAAGCCGATGGCTCCGTAAGAGCAGTAATGGGGCTACAGACAGAGAAGTCTTGGCGACCAGAACTGACGCAGGTTTCTGACACAGGAGGCAGGAGGTAGGGGTGGCAGAACTGGCACTTTTGATGCTTTTGATGCTGGCGGTGTTCAGGTGCAGTTTGAGCTCTGCAGCCCCAGGGGGGCAACGAGGCGGTGTTTGCAGCGGGAGCCTGCAGCCTTGCAGGTGCTGCAGAGGCACTCAGCAGGGCAGTGGCACAAAGGTGCAGTGCAGGGCAGTGCACAGGGAGCTCTTGCTGCTTTTTTAGTGCACCCACGCCTTGTGTTTGGGGATCACAGACACAAACTGCGCCCTTACTAACTCTTATTGGAAAAGGCATCAGCTTGACCTTGATGGGAACAGAATGCCTTCGGTGATCTGAGCAGTGGAAGAAGAGACAAACACACCTTTCTGAGGACAGGATGCCGAAGGAGAGGCAGGTAAAGGGAAGCGCTTCAACAACAGGGGGCTGGAGTGGAGTGCAGAGCCAAGTGCCCTGTGGAGCCGAGCAGATCAGAAGAGCAGATCAGAAGAGCAGTTCTGAGCAGATCAGAAGAGCAGTACTGAGCAGTGCCTCCTGTCTGGGCTGACAGGGCACAAGGAGGCGTTACTGACGACCAGCTTCCTGTCTTCCTTTGCAAGAGGCTGGCGGTGCCCCGGTTCCTTTGAGGCAGTAGGAGAGGCTGCGGGGCGCGGATATGGAGGGGCTGAGGAAGTAATTTGTAAGGGTGACAAAGTGCATCTTAAGCTTTGGGCAGACGTACCGGAGGAGCTGTGTGGGACGGGCATGCAGGGACTGACCACGGCTGTTCGTCTGGCTTCTGCAGTGCTGAACCAAACTGCTGCCTGCAGCTTGCAGTCCTCAAGCTTCTCTTCCTATCCTTATGTTTCTCTGGCTGTTTCCTCCTGGCCGTGAGCATGAGCCTGGCCCTTCAGCTGCTCCTCACCTCTCAGTGGTGCTGCTGTCGCTCCTTTAGCCAGAGCTATTAGATTAAAAAGCTATTAGAGCTTTTTAGATCAGAGCTATTAGAAGAATTCTGTTCAGCCTCCCCTGAATGACTCGCAATGCTGATACAACCATAGCAAAACTGATATGGAACTGGAACGCTTCCTGTCGCCTCTTTGTCCCTAATAGCAGATGGATGCTGTACTGCTTGGTGAAGGTCTTAGAGCAAATTACTTGATCCAGCTTTGATGCAGGCCAGAAAAGAGAGCGATGATTTTTGGAAGAAGGGAATGCTGGAAAAATGCAGCTCAACCACTGATGGCTGTGCTTAAATTAAACTGCATCCTCACATTCCTTGCTCAGTAATCTTGTTTCTAGAATAGCTTAGGTTGGGGGGGACCTTGAGGATCCTCTAGTTCCAGTTCCCCAGCCATAGGAGGGTTGTCAGCCACTGCACCAGGCTGTCCGGGCTCCCATGCAACCTGGCCTTGATTGCCCCCAGGGATGGGGCACCCACAACTTCTCTGGACAACCTGTTCCAGTGCCTCACCACCCTCCGAGTAAAAACCTTCTTCCTAACATCTAACCTAGAGTAGTGCCCTGTCCCTATCAGACCATGTGAACGGTCGATCCCTGTCCTACCTCCATCATATTTGAAAAGCCGTGGCTGTCAGGTGAGGTCTTGGATGACTGAAGGAAGGGTCACATTGCTCCCATTTATAAGGGAGCAAGGAGGACCCATGGAACCACAGGACGGCGAGTCCCTCCTCTGTACCTGAGATCATGGGACAGATCCTCCTGGATGAGGTGCTTTATCATATGAGGAATGAGCGAGTGACCTGAGAGCTGCGGGGTGGCTCCTCCATGAATTACTGGGATGCGGAGGCCTCTGTGAGTCCCTCCACCCCCTGCATGTTGTTTTTGCTCTGAATTCCCTCCGTGGGTTTGGGACTTCCCAACGAGGTGAGTTCCTGATCTCACCTGGTGAAGCATCTGCCTTTGAACACTGCTTCCCACCCCCCAACTGCTGTCCTTCAGCAAGGGGAGGATGAGTGCTGGTGGCTGCAGTACAGAAAGGAGGGAACAGGAAGGTGACTGCCGAGAGGAGACACTGCCATCCGCGTTTGGGTCTGCGTGGGGGACTGTGCTTGGTGTGGAACGCGTGTGGAGGTGCAGAGCTCTCGTGCCTGCTTGGTCTGTACCCAGCGCAGCAACGGGTGCTTTCCCTTTAATTCAGAGCCGGCAGCACGCGGTGCACGGCGGGCACGGGAGCATCTGCGCGGGTAGAGGTTTGGGATGGCACGGAGGGAACAAGGGAGTCGGGAGGCTGAGGGAGATGGAGGTGCTCTCAAAAGCTGGGCTGCACGGAGCCTTCCTGGGGCTCCTGCGCGCTCCTTGCAGCAAACATGTGAGAAGGGGGAAATGGCAGGTCGGGGGAAGCTGGCGTGAGGCACGGCCGTGCGGGCGGGGCTGTCTGGGGCTGTCCGGGGCTAGACAGCAAACAGTCGTTCAGGCTGGATTTTGTGCTGCAACGTGGAGCGGAGTTACATCATCCGCTGCGTGTCGGCGGGGCCGGGCCGGGCTGCCCCGCTGCAGTTACATCAGCCGCCGGTCGGACCGGCCCCGCCGCGCTGCTGCGGCTCGTGCTGCCGGGACGGCGGATTGGCTGCCGCCGGTCAGCTGCGTCCGTCGGTTGGTCTGTCGGTCTGTCTGCCGCGCGGCTCACCTGGCTCGGGCGGTCGGTCTGTCTGCTGCGGGGCGGCTGCGTCGGTGGGTCTGCTGCCGCCGGTGGGCTGTGTGTGCGCCTGCCGTGCGTGTGTGCCGCCGTTGGGCTGTGCGTGCCGCGGGTGAGCTGTGCGTGCGGTGGCGGCTCCCTGCAAGTTGCCGTTTGTCTTCAGAGCTCTGTGAGGTTCCACGCGCAGGGCTCAGTTCGGGACTTCGGGCGGGTCGAGGCTCCGAGCGGGGCGGAGACGTGCGAATATCGCCGGCAGCGCGAGCGGTTCGGCCGCCCGTGCAAGTCCTGCTGCCGGCCGCCAGCACGGAACGCTCGGCTCCTCGCCGGGCGCTTCTCAGGGCGGTTCCGGCTGTGCTCCACGGCTCTGCCCCGCGCTGCGCCCCCGCTTCGTGTGCCAGACGCAACAGGGGATGGATGCTGAGCTCTCCTGCATGTCGTCTGTGGAGCGGGTGAGGTTGGGAGTGTTTGAGCGGGGCTGGGAGCTCAGTGCGTGGGTGGGCTCCATTCGGATGTGCGTGGTGCTGTGATTCGGTGATTCTGTGATTCTATGCTGGGCCTCTGGGCAGGTTTTGGCAGAAAGGAGCTGTGCGCTGTGAGCTGTGCGCTGTGTGCTGTGCGCTGCTCTGAGCTGCTGGCTGTGTGTGTGTGAATGTTGTGCAGCCTCGGCACGGGGCTGTAGATGGGCTGTTGTAAAGGCAGTTTGTGTGAAGCCTCCCTTCATTTCTGTCCCTGTGGATTCCCGCTGGGAAGGCGCCCGCTCGGCTTTGGGCTACGCTGACAACTGCCTTAGGAAGTTTCTTTTCTCAAAGGAGTTTTAAGCAGGTTTGTTAACCTACAAACTCAATAATGCCAAGCCTTGAATGGTACAGGGGGGTTTCTTTCTTTGTCATGTGTTGTATGAAGTCTTGCTTCATTGAAATCGTGTGTTTGTGGGGAGCTCGTTCTACCTCTGATTTGTTGCCTATGAGTAGCACTGTGTAGCTCTTTCTATGGGAGGTCAGTTCTTTGGGAGGAAAATATACATAGCAGTTTCATTGGTTGTTGTGCAGGACAGCAGGTTGAGGGTTTGAGCCCTCCTTGCACCTCAGACTGCGTGGGGAAGCCAGCTGAGTTCTGGACGTGGATCAGAGGCACAGCTGGCTGCAGTGGGCTGCACAGTGACTCTCTTGGAAGCTGTGGCTCCATGGAAGCTGGCCAGGAGGGAGGCGTTCTGCAGGAGAGCAGAAGGGAGCCTCGGCCCTGCCTGAAGCTGCCATGTGAGGGTGGCGTTCCTTACAGGCACTTTGGAGATGGCTTTGCTGGAGGCTTTCTTAGTAATGACAAGATTTGGGACCAGACTCTTGGCTCTAAATAAGGCATTTTGCATTTGTTGTTCTTGGTGTCAGCCTGTTGTCTTCCCCCTCCCCCTAATGAGGCAGAAGTTTGTTTTTTTTAGTCATTCCCAATATCTTTTGGGCTGTGTGGTTTGTTACTGAAGAGCAGAGCCCTTACAGGCATGGAAGTTCTAGAGAGGAGGGTAGGCTGGAAAGCGAGGGTTAAGTGAGCTCTGAATCCCTGACTCAGCAAGGGGGGGAACCGATCTGATCTGCCGGTCTGCAGAAGAGGGGGCTCAAGGGGGACTCTGTCACTCTGCAGAGCTGCCCGAAGGAGGTTTGCAGTGAGGAAACGCCTGGTTGTGCTGTGGGAGGTTCAGGGTGAGCACCGGGAGGAACTCTGACAGGAGGAATGGGCAGGAGAGGGTGGAGCGGCCGGCCCAGGTGCTGGAGGAGTCGCCATTGCTGGAGGTGCGAGAGCTGAGGGATGTGCTGCTCAGGGCCATGGCCTAATGGCGGACCTGGTGCTGTTAGATCCAGGTTGGACTTGATCTTCAGGGTCCTTCTCAGTCCAAACGATTCTATGAGCGTCCTGCGGTCCGGCTGGAGATTCTGGCAGCATCGTTCCTACGTCGCATACCTCCTTTTTGATACCTGGTTCTGTCCTTTGCCAGACTCTTGTTCTGTAAGCATCCCCTGGAGACAAAATAAAGAGCCTGAGGGAAGGTGATGTCTGACAGTGGGCAGCAGGTGGGTTTGGGGTGGGAGTCAAGTGGTGGGACGCGCGGGCAATGGGAAATGTGTCCCCCACCCAAGGTGTACACCTGAAACGCCAAAGTGACAGAGGGCATCTGAAGTCCTCAGGCAGTAACTGCTGGGCTGGTGGCCTTCACCAGCTCCTTTAAACCCCTTCATCAGAAGCAGACTTTGGCTACTTGTTCAGCTCCATCGTCAGCCCTGAATCCTTTTCCTGCTTTGTCCTTGTGATGATCAGGGCTGCTTTTTCAGGTGAAATACAGAACTGGAGGGGCTGGGTAGGTTAACGTTGTTTAAATGCCAAGCTATGTGATCTTTACCAGCCAGAATAGGAGAGTCATCTGCAGGTGCCTGATCTGTTCTGTGTAATTTGGTAAGGATTGTAAGGAAGCACAACGACGATACACTGATGGGGGTAATTAAGCAACTTCAGATGTTCATAGTGGTAATATACATGTTGGCCAGAACTGCCAGGCATTGTATCTGTCAAGGTGTGTGTGAGAGTTCCCATATGCTTACTGTGAGCTGTTTTCTGCCCTTCAAAGCTCTTGGTGCAACTTTTGGAATGCTATTCAGTTGAAAGCAAGGAGAGGAAGCAAAACTTTCTAGAAGGGGAAAGAGGTGTTTAATTGTGTGAGCACCATCCAGGAGAACTGCGCTCCTGTTCGTCTGCTTTGTTTTCTTTGCAGTGCTGCAGCTGCGGTAGGTACTTCAGGAATGCTGGTTATAGGAAATGGCCAGTCCTGTACCCCTCGTTTGCTGGGTAGCTGCTCAGGTGGCTTTAGGGCTACAAGAGCTCGGAGTGCTTTTAAGTTCAGTCAAGGGAAACTAAAGCCCAAGATCTTGGAACTGCTGTCCTTACTCACAGTCAGGGTTAATATCTCGCCGTCCGGGAGCTCTCAGAAATGCAGTCTGTGTTTCGGGAAGCCCTGTGCGCAGCTGGGCTCGATCCGCAGTCTGGAGCGGTGCCGCCTCCTGGCGGTCCCCGTGGAAACTGCAGCAGCTGCGCATAGCGCGCGGTGCTGTCTGACGGCGTTTTGTGGCCGGGAACGCGCAGTTTCTCAGCGGAGCCTCCGCCAGCAGCGGCGCGTTTTACACAGCATGAGGAGGATCCCGAGCGCGGCGCCTGAACGGCCTGCCGTGCGGGGCTGCCCGCTCTGGGGCTGCAGCAGCGCTGCCTCTGCCTGCGCCCTACTCGGGCTGTGCTCCACGGGCTGTGCTGGCGTTGCTCTCCCAGCAGCCCTGATAGGTTGGATGGGGCCGTGGTCCGTGGAGAAGCGCGACTGATGTTTTGCTGTGGTTTGTACGGGTGATCCAACCTGCTTCAGCTTTCTCCTCCAAGCTTCTCCAGGGACGAAGTTACAGCTCGTCTCTATTGTGTGTGGTTCACCCAGAGCCCTTTATGTTCTTGGCTATTCTGGGGAACTCTGCTTTGTTCTTCATCTTTAATAATAATCTTCTGCCAGCAGGGATGGAAGAGGAGCCCTCAGGCTCCCTAAGCCGCGGTATGAGTGAGGAGGGTGGGCTGATTCTTGCATGGGGAAATGGCATTAAGGTTGTACAGGAAAAAGAAGGCCTCTGTCTGGATGAGTGGGCTGGGGAGGAGGGAAACGCAGGTGGAAATGGCCGATGTTTAACCTGTTTCCCCACACCTTCCTCTTCACTTACAGATAGCTGTGACTTGCAGAAGGTGTCTCCCGATGTCGTGCCAGGCTGCCCTGCGCCCTCTGCTCCGCGCCGCCGGCTGCTGCTTTGTGTTTGCGCCTCGCGCTGTCGCAGCCACTTCCCGCTTCTGTACGTATGAGGAAAACGCGCCTTCCTGATGGCGGAGCTCAGCGGGTGTCTGTTGTGTCTCATGCTAAAGGGAAATCCCCTCAGTAACGCCACTCGAAGCTCACCCACTGCAGTGAGCAGCAATCCAGGCTGTGACTTTCTTCCTTAACTCGGCAGTACTCAGCAGAGTGCCTTAGAAGGGCTGCTTTTCATTCTCTCCTTCCAAGCAAAGAATGCCAGTAAAAGCGCTTTCCTTTTGAAGTTCTTTATGTTTCTACCCCATGCCTTCTTGGGAAGTATGGTCTAATGATGTCCACAGATTTCTTGGATAAGGCACACGCTGCAGGGTCTGAAGCTAACATTTATTTGGGTTATTGAAAAGTAAAAGGGTATTTGCAGGAAATAGCATTGTCATTTCCTATTCTGTTACAGAAACCCAACTTGAGAGAGCCACTCAATCTCTATTTGATTAGGGTTTGATAGAGAGAAGGCAGGGCTAGATTGGCTACTGGATCAAGAAAGATTCTGTGGGGTAAAAATGCTGACATTTGTGACCTGTGCGTGAAGGGTTTCCGTTTCCCATTGCTCTGGGGGCATTTATAAGGATTACTGAATCATGAAATCAAGGCTTTCTTAAGCCTATGGCTCTGTTGGCTTCTGCACTTGTTGTTTGATGAAATGCCCCACGTTTCTCCAAGTCAGTAAAATGGTCGTGGTTCACACTGGGAAAACTCTTGCTTAGTAATGGAGCAGCTTTAGCGACTTCATCACCTCTGTTCTGAGGAAGGATGGGGATTCTCCTTAATGATTTTCCTTTCTGCACTCTCACCGCGATGGTCCCGTTTGGCTCCTGTGTATTTAGAGCTCTTCCTTTCTGGGAAGGAAGCCTCGTGCGGATTGCCTGAAAGGTTTTGCGGTGCCACGGGCTTTGCTTTCCTTTCTTAGTAAAGAGATGGGACTGTTGGCAGGGGCTGCTGGGCGCAAAAACTGGAGTGCCTGGAAGCTGCTTGTCCCAGATGTGGGCTGGGTGGCCATACTGATTTCACGTGGAGCAAAGTAATGGATTTGCTTCTTTAGAAACAACAAAGTAACCAAAAAAGATGGGTTAGTGTAGTAATAGAGCTAGGGTAGCAATGAGAACTCAATTAAATGCAGGCCAAACTCCCAGTTTGCTCTTGATCTACTGTCCTTTTCCTTCCTTTTCTGTGTGCTGTTCTTGGATCCTGGTTGTCCCTGAGCAACGGCCTTCATGGGAGTCTTTAAGCCTTGAGAGACCTGAGAGCACTCAAATTGTTTCTGCTTCCTGTTGGCACCGTGTGTGATAGGCAGGTGCTGCACAGCCATGTGTGAGGCTGGAGGAACAGCTGCACTTTTGTTCCCCACGTGCTGCAGGCTTATTTACATTTGCAAGCATTCCTTCATGAAAGTGAGAAACAAACAACAGTAATCTCTAAATTCTGTTTTCTGCTTTGTATGAAAGAGTGGAGAGGTGGTATCGTTTTTTGTAACATAACAGTCAGTTCAGATCAATCATTTAAGCTTTCATATGTGAACCAAACAAAATAGGTTCATTACGTAAGACATTAAACGCCAGGTTTCTCTTTTCTGCAGTGCTATGTAAATTCCTGCCTTGCAGCAGCAGGAGGAATGTCCACATCACTCTTTAGGTTATAAAGGAATCTGATACGCTATCACAGAACACTAAAACTAAGAGACTGAATAAATTAAATAAGATAAGATGAGATCTGCCCATGGCATAAGATCGAGTTTTCTGTTTACTTAGAGAAGTGTCTGCATCTTAAGATGAGATTTTGGTTGAGGCTGTTTGTGCCATCTTGGCTTAGATGCACTTTTGTTCCCGGGGCGTGGGGTCCGCAGCCGTTTCTCTCTGTAGTAACGTCAGAGTTGTTCTCCCCCTTCTTTACTGCAGCGCTGCTTGCCTAAAAGCTGACCTGGTTTGATGCGTTTCTTGAATCATGATGTGCGAAAAACTGGGTGGTCAACAAGGCAATGTGGGTTCAAAAACTACTCTTAGTGACGTTGCTTACTGGGCTCCTTCTGCCTCTGTGCACACTTTGACTGCAGAGAAGAGCATCTCCACCATTGCTTCTTCAGTCGCAATTAAGTATGGCTCTGCACAACCCTGTATGAAGTGTACTGGAAGTGCTTGTCATCTGCCTTTATGCCCTGTTTGGTTTGGGACTCGTTTTTACCTGTTTGGATCAACATCTTTGTCAATTAGAAAGGATCTAGACTATCGCTTGCCATGTGTACCTTAATAGATCCTATTCCATTTCATCTGCTGTGCTGATAATGGGCTGACTGGCTTTATGATCCTTTGTAAGCTTTTCATAAACAAAGCTCTTGCTGAGGAATATTCCCTTGTTCATTGTCTGAAATGAGATGCAAGCCTTTTACGTGTTCTGCCTTACCTGAGCAATGCTGTGACTGTCTCTGCTCCTTGCAATACCTGTTCATTCTGGAGGCGGGTGGCTTGCAGGCTGTGTGTTCATCATCCCCCTTCTGCTGCCTCCAGCTTGGCAACTCGACAGAGTACCTCACCTCTCTTACAGCGCTGGTAAAAGCTGTGTTTCTTTTCTTTCCTAGCAGTCCAGTTTTCTGCTGTACTGTAGGCAGGAAAGCTCTTTAGCTGTATCTAATGAGTCAAGGCAAAGGAGAGTGTTCTTAGAGCTAGCACCTGTACTTCTGCTCTGAGTTGGATGGGCTGTTTAATGCTGTCATTCAGTCCTGGTTTTACTGTTCCCAGAGTCAAGGCTCCGACACGTCAGATATTGCTTCGTATACCTTAGGGATAGTTAGTGCTGCTGGAAAACCGTTCCTTCACTCTTTATTTCAATGTCTTCAAAGCTGGCTGCTTATTCCCTGTCATTGAGGGTTCTGCATTGTAAGCCTCGGGAAGGGAAGAAATATTACAAGGCTTAAGGGACTTGGAAGTCCAAGATAAACATTTAAAAGCGGATCTTGTTTTCTTTCTTTAACCACAGATCTCCCTCACCATTCTCAGAGTCTGAGGAATGAATCCATCCGCTGTTGGAGCAACATCCCATTTATCACCGTGCCCCTCAGCCGCACGCATGGCAAATCGTTTGCGCACCGCAGTGAGCTGAAGCACGCGAAGCGGATCGTGGTGAAGCTGGGCAGTGCTGTTGTGACGAGAGGCGATGAGTGTGGCTTGGCCCTTGGGAGGCTGGCATCCATTGTGGAGCAGGTAGTTTTGTGGCTGAAGTGGAACAGTTGTTTTAACTTGAGCTATTTGGTCATTGTGGGGTTGCAGAGGAGAATGCAGGAAAAAATCGCAGAGCAGGTTCCCCTGCGCTCTGGTGGCATAGAAGGTACCCATGGTATAACTCGGCATGATGAGTTGATGCTAGCCGGTAACTGAGCAGCTGCACGGATGCTTCCTGTCTCCCTCTTCAAGCACCCAGCACTGTTGGGACTGGTAAGAAAGTACTGAAGGCAGAAGCAAGGAAACACGTGGGTTGAAGTAAAGGTAACTTAATAAGTGAAGGAAAGAGGAAGGAAATACGCGATGCAAAGGAAGTTGCTCACTGCCTCCCACGGGCAGGCCAACTCCAAACCAGTCTGTAGATGTGGCCACCTGCGAAGACAACTTCCTTCCTCCCCTGCTCCTGCTCCTCCCTCTTTGGTTCGCCTGGTTTTAGTGCGAGCGCGATGTGAGGCGAGTCGGGAGATCTCCTGGACCCAGTGGTGTTGGCTCTGAATTTCTCCATCACCACAAGGCTCCCCGCTGGCATGGAGCAGAGCAGGGAAGAGCAGAGCCTTGATTTTGTGCAGGCACTGTTCAGCAATAGTAAACGCTCGGTGTGTTATCAGCGCTTCCAGTCCCTGAATCCCTAACAGCTCCATATGGGTTTTTATGAGGAGAGTTAACTCCATTCCGTCAGGCTCAGCACAGAAGAAACTTCTTGCGCAGTTGTGTATGCAGTAAATAAAACATGACTCGGGCACTGCGTGGGTCTTGTGGGAAGACAACACGAAAGTACATGAAGTTTGTAGGAGGAGCAGCCCCTTCCCAAGTACCCGAGCACTCGCAGATTCCCTCCAAGAGAAGCTCCTGACCTCACCGCTTGTAGGAAAAGCTGGAGGGCTCACCTAATGGATGGGTTCTGCAACACCAGATGGGGACTGTGGGGGCATTTAGGTGTGTCTTCTCTGTGAAGTGCAGTTCACATAATAGGTTATGTTCGTGCAAGTCCTGTGGCTGCAGAGCTGTGGAAGCAGCCAGGTGCTTTTCTTCATGAAGCGGTAACAAGCCGTGATCTCAGGAGTTAACAGTTTTGTTCTTTGAATATGAAATCACTGTATAATAACAACCGTGAGGGTGGATGGTGGTAAGTAAGTTGGTGGAAGGAACAGTTGATACCTCATGACTTTTCTGTATCTTGTCTTTTGCTATCAGTAGCAATGGAATTAGAGGTCCAGAAGTTGTGTAAACCACGTGGTACGTACTGTGAGGCATCAGTCCTGAGTCTGTCATTACAACTGGCACTGTGTGGGGGGGGGAAGAGTAGCAGAAGTGATGGATTGCATGCGGTCTTTTACCCGGCTCCTAGGTGGTCGGGAAAATGAGCAGGAGTGTCTTTGAGGACGGCTGCCTTGCTTTGTACGTCTGTCGATAAGCAGCTTACATCAGCAAGGAGTGAGCGTGGGATGTCAGCTGAGCCCCAGAGCCAGGCCAGCAGCCATCTTCCTCTGCATCCCAGTTCTTGTTCTCTACTGACAGGTGTCCGTGCTGCAGAACCAGGGCCGGGAGATGATGATTGTCACCAGTGGTGCTGTAGCGTTTGGGAAGCAGCGGTTGCGTCATGAGATCCTGCTTTCCCAGAGCGTGAGGCAAGCGCTTCATTCAGGCCAGAGTCAGCTGAAAGATATGGTGAGTGACTGCCAACATCCTGCTCTTCTCTGGGTGCTGGTTGGAACCTTCGTGAGCTGCTGCCTGACAGCTGTCCTCCTTCTTGTAGGCTATTCCAGTCTTGGAGGCCCGAGCCTGTGCTGCAGCTGGCCAGAGCGGCCTGATGGCACTGTACGAAGCCATGTTCACGCAGTACAGCATCTGTGCAGCTCAGGTAAGGGACGCCTTCTCTCCCAGCCTTACCTGCTACTTCACTCAGCGACAGAATTGTTCTTGGCAGTGGCTGGTCACAGTCGGTTTGGGTTCATGAGGCAGAAGTTATGTTCATCAAATGTAACTTTCTTTTATGACAAGGTTACCTACTTGGTCGACCAAGCTCAGACAGTGTGGGGTTTCACCAAAGGTTTTGATATTGTTTCTCACAGTGCCTTTCTGGACAAAATGTTCAGCGTGCAGCTAAGCAAGTATGTAGCACAGTCGGTGAGCAGTTGACTGACAGGTAGGACTTAAAGAACTACAGTAAAAGGAATTAGTTTGGGCTGGTGGCCAGTCAGCTGTGATGTTCCGCAGGGCTTTGTTTCAGGGCCAGTTCTCTGCACTGCTGTTGGGAATGCTCTGGGTGCGGGACTCAAATGCGTACGCAGTAAATTAGCAGATGGCACTGAGTTAGGAAGGGATAGAGGGGCCTTGCAGAGAGATACGAACAAAGCAGAAGTCTGGGCTGTCACCATCTGCCCAAACTGAACAAGAGCTACAGCTAAATTCTGCACCTGGGACGGGACAGCCCTCGATTCATCTACAGACCTGGGGATGAGAGGCTGGAGAGCAGCCCTGCAGAAGGGGATTGGGTGGGTTCTGGTTGGCAGAAAGCTGAGTTAGTCAGAAGTGTGCCCTCGGCTCAAGTGTCATGTTGCTAGCTGGCCAAGGGGAGGGATTGTGCTGCCCTGCCCTCCTGGTCTGTGATCTCCCCTTAAGCACTGTGTGCAGTTCTGGGCACCACAGTTTAAGGAGGATGTAAAACTATCAGCCCCCAAGGGAAGGTCGTGAGGTTGGTGCAGGCCTAGAGGGCAAGAATATTTCTCACTGGCATTTTTTATCCTTTAAATGTGGCTTGTGTTATCATTTGGTGACTCAAAGGGCTTGGCTGATCTGTTATGGTGTTCACAGAATCACATGGTGTTGGTTGTATGTAGGTTGCTCCAAGAATAATGCTTCTTATTTATTTCCATGGAAACTACAACAGATACAATGAGCACAAAGCCAGTATTTGATAGGGCACAAAACCAATATTTGATAGAGCAGATTCTCAGCTGCAAAATGCATTTTTTTCCACGTAGTCTCCACCATTAGCTGTGCATTTTTACCAGCGGTGAAGGAGAGCCTGCATGCCGTGCATGTAAACATCTGCACCAGTGGAGGTGACAGCTGTGCATGGCCATGCACAGCGCTGCTCGTCCTTCACGCCGGTGTCACCGCTGCTGAAACGCAGCTCCTGCTGCCCCGCTGCACTGACATCTTCTCTCTGGTTCCCATAAACATTAAGCAAGAGTCAGTGAGTGTTGATAGATGCCGTTTTGTCTGCATGGAGGAATTCAGCCCCACGTCTTTGTTTCATGTGCGCTTCTGTGTTGGATGCCACTTTGTCAGACTGCCTTCCTGCTACCATCTGTGGCATGGCAACAAAACTGAATGGGATATTAATGGGAAAGTTCAGCCTCTACTGCTGTCTCGCCAACATCTACCTCTGACTTTGTGGGCCACCGGAATAAAATAAGAGGCATTACTTCCGGAGCAGCCCCTGTATGTTTTATGTTTTTGCCAGAAGAAGTGATGGGCCAAATATGTGAGTCTTTCTCTCGCTCTTAGATTTTAGTCACCAATCTGGATTTCCACGATGACCAGAAGCGTCGGAACTTAAATGGAACGCTACATGAGCTTTTAAGAATGAACATTGTCCCTATAATTAACACTAACGACGCTGTTGTTCCACCTCCAGAACCGAACAGTGATCTGCAGGGGGTAAATGTGGGTAAAGTATTGCAGGGGGTGGACCTTTTTGTGGATGGGAGAGCACTAACAGCATTGATTACTAACACTGTAATCGCGAACACCTGGAGCAGAGAAACATAGCAAGTTAGAAATGTGGACAGCGGGGGCAGAGAACTGTGCCAACCTGTGTGTGACCCTGTGGAGCTGTGGGAGATGAGCATGCCCTGTTGGGCTTACACAGAGTAGCTGAGGCTGGAGTTCCCTGTTACAGCTCATCTAATTAAGCGCTGTGCTTAAAGAAGGGCCTGTTAGTACTGCTTGTCCTTTTGCTGCGTGTCAGTGTGGAGAATGTGTGTCGTGATCCAAGCGCCGGTCATCTCAATGCTGCTTTCCTGCTTTCCAGAAGGCTGCTTGCTTTCGTGCACAAAGTCAGCTTCCGAGAGGTTGCACTGCATGTGAGCAGAGCAGCCGTAAGGACTGAGATTGTGCTGAGGCGGCTCGTGTTGGTGTGCTGGAGCCAGGTGTTACACAGCTCAGTGTCCCTGTTCCTGCCTGTCCGTTGCAGGTGATTAGCGTGAAGGATAACGACAGTTTGGCGGCGCGTCTGGCTGTTGAGATGAAGACTGATCTCCTTATTGTCCTCTCAGATGTAGAAGGTTTGTGAGCAGTTCCTTTATGTTACTGTTTAAGTCTGCCGACAGCGATCACTAGACAAACCCGTGCCCTCTGCTCCTGTTCTTCTGACGTCCAGCAGGACGAGCACAGCCACCCAGCGTTTGGTCCGTAGGGGCTGCCCGGGGCTGCCCTTTCCAACCAAGACAGGTGATAGCAGGCTGCCTGTGGGAGGCTGGCGCAGCCGAATGGACTGCTTGCCCGGTAGCTGAGCTCCACGGGTAACTGTAGAGACAGAAGCGTCTGGGAGTTCAAGGAGGTGCGCCCTCTCTGGTGCGCAGATGGTAACTTAAAACAGCCACCACCGAGTTAGAGCTGGTGTCTCCTCTGCATCAGCCAGCATAAGGGCAGCAACTTGAGGGATACTGGAAAATGACACCAGGTTACTTCGAGGAGCCACGAGGAGCCGTTGCTTGCTTGAAAGCCTCCAGAGGAGGGCAGCGGAGATGGTAGAAGGACTGTAAGGCATGCTGCGTAAAGGGAGGCTGAGGACACTTCGTTTACCTGGCTTGGAGGAAAGAAGGCAAAGAGGTGACCTCGTTGCTCTCTACTGCTTCCTAATCATGGAAAATGGGGAAGGGGGTTCTGATCTCTCCTGGTTTCCCAGAGGTAGAGCATGTGGTGCATCTCTGTGTCGTTCTCACATCAGGCTCTGACTTGAAAGCTGGGACAATTTCCTTCCTGTGGCGATGGTTAAGCACTGGAAGAGGATTACTGGAAAGGTGGCTGATGCCTCCCTAAGGGTCTCATCTAAGGATAATGACCTTTAACAAGCTTAAACTCAAGGTCCTGGTATGGTCAGGCAGATGCACTCTGATCTTCCTCGGTCCCTTCCAATCGAACTTTCCAAATTTGTTAAAGCAGGCAAAGCAACTTAAGCTCGGGTTTTTCTGATATCCTCAGTTCCTGCCTTTTACAGCCAGGTTGTCCTGTGCCTACTCAGCTGTGTGCTGATGTTTGTAAGCCCCGATACTGAACGTAAACAGCTGTAAAACGTCCCTCTCGCTTTCTCTCTGACCTCACTGGAACATCTGCCTCAAATCTTGTATGCTGCTATTTGGCAGCTGGGTTTTTCAGTTTCCCTTATTAGCTACAATTTTGGTAAAACTGTTTCTTGGTTCTATATGTTGTGTTTCATGCTTTAATTTCCATGCAGAGGAGGGTTCAGGGGAAGTTTTAAATCACGTTAAGTGCTACACAGCTTTTCAGTCTCAACAATGTATTTCAAGGTGTATTTTTTTCTCTTTTTTTTAAAATTCTTTTCTTTAAATGTTTACTTCAGGACTCTTTGACAGCCCTCCAGGATCTGACGATGCGAAGCTCATTGACATATTCTACCCAGGAGACCAACAGTCTGTGACGTTTGGAACCAAATCTCGAGTGGGAATGGGAGGCATGGAAGCCAAGGTAGAAACTTGGAATGTTTTCTTATTGAGGGGGAAAGTGTGAAAAGGGAAGCAGCTAATATGAGACTGGGACGGGTGGCTGGTAGACTAGATAATTTCAGTGCCGTTCAGAGGAACCGCAACAGGCTGTAATTAGGGGCAGACAGGAACATCTTGAAATGCAGCAGAAGGCAATGTGAAGCCCTTTGCTGATGGAGGAGCAGCTTCAGTGGTGGTGGCCAGATGGCTACGTCAAAGCAGTGCTTGTGAAGAGAGGTCAGTCCAGTTGTTGGCCAGTCAGCAGCAGCGCTCCCCAGGGCTCAGTACTGGGGCAAGTTTTGTTCAGTGCTTTTGTGGAACATTTTGATGAGGGGATGGATGCACCCTCAGAAGGTTTGCAGATCTCACTGAGGTGGGTGGGGGTGTTCGTCGTAGCCTTGTGGAACAGCGGCTGTAAGGTGGTCTGTCAGCAAAAGGTCCCGAGGGCGCTGATCAGCAGAGAACTGACATTCAGCCAGAAGCACATCCGTGTGGTCGGAGTGCCGAGGAGGCCGGCAGCTTCAGTCTGCTCCCAGAAATAGCGCGTCCAGCAGGGCTGCGGCTGCAGCTGCCGCTCAGAATGTGGCACTGGCAAAGCCGCTCCTGGAGTGCTGCTTTCTGACCTCAGTCCTTAGCTACAAGAAAGATGCGGCATTGCTGGAAATGCTTTGGAGAGGAGCAACGGGGCTGCTGAAAGAGTCTAGGAAAAAAAAGGTACAGCAGGGAGTGGCTGAGGGAGCCGGGGTTGCTCATAGTGAGGAAAAGCCATAAGAGCTCACAATGCCCTTCAGGCCAATGGCACCTGGGGTTGCATTGGAAGAATGCAAGCAGCGGGTCGGAGGAGGTGGCTGTTCTTCCCTGCGTAGCACTGGTGAGGCTGACAGGAAATCTGTGTCCTGTTCTGAGTGCCCCAGTACGGGGAGATGTGATGTACCACAGCGAACCCACTGGAGAGTCAGGAGTGCACTTAGAGAATTGGAGGGTCTGTCACCCAAGGAGAGGCTGAGGAAGCTCCCACTATTTACACCAAACAGAAGAAGGCCCGGGATATCCTATTGGTGTGTTTAAATACCTGAAGGGAAGGTGTAGAGAGGACCAAGTCCAGCTTTTCTCAGTGATATCCAGGGAACGGACAAGAGGCGATGGGCTCTGACTTGAAATACAGTAAATCCATCCTAAATGTAGGTGCAGTGACACAGGTTGCCCAGAGAGTTTGTGGACTCTCTGTGCTTTAAGGTGTTCAAAGCCTGACTGGGCAGCATCCTAAGCAATGCAGTCTGGTTGGCTCTGCTTTAAGCGAGGGTTGGAGAGGGCAATCTCCAGAGATCCTTTCAGCCTCTGCTGTTCTGTGAGCGCCCTCCCATGGCTGGGCCTCTGTGGGACCCACGTGAATTGAGAAGAGCAACTCAACAGATGCACCGAACGAGTTGGTAAAATGTGACATTTGGAACAATGTCAAGTTGGTGTTTTGAATTAAGAGTCAGCCCTCGCTGCTTTCTTACATGATAATCCAGAGACTTTTGGGATCCCCATCACTTGAATCTCGCATGGTACTTCTGCCATCATTCTGTGTTTGTCTGCTTCTGGAAGGTATAGTGGTGAAGATGGAGGATCTTCAATTCTGGAATGGAAGATTTGAAGGAGTTAGAGTCGATGATTTATGGTGCTGCGCAGGGTCAAACGCCTTCACTGTCCAATGCTGTGGATGAACGTGAATGTATCGTGAGACTTAAGAATATGTTACTGGAGGGAGAGTCTGACTCCCCGAGGGGCCATGTTGCTTTCCAGAGGGGCCCTGACAAGCTGCAGAGTTGATCTGACAGGAATCCCACGAAGATCAACAAGCATGGAGTCCTGCATCTGCAAGGAAATAAAGCCAGGCATCAATGTGTGCTGAGGACCATCCAGCTTGAAAGCGACCCTGCCGAAAAGGACCTCACAGTCCTGCTAGAACTGGAACGTGAATCAGCAACGCACCCTTCCCTAAGAACTCTAAGGGTATTCACAGCAGCATTAAGCAAAGTGTCGCCAGCAGGTAAAGAGAGGTTGCACCTACATCACGAGAGAGATCTGGATATACTGAAAAGAGGCCAATGGAAGGGCACCAAGACAGCCAAGGAACTGGAGCTCCTCTCCTGCGAGCAGAAGCTGAACAATATATATACACATATATTTTGTGAACAGTGTGTCCAGATACATGAAAGGAGGGTGCGGAGAGGATGCAGACAGGCTCTTTCCAGAGGTGTTCAGTGCCAGGGCAAGAGGCAGTGAGCACCAACTGGAACACGAGAGGTTCCATCTGATCATGAGGAAGCGCTTCCCTGCCATGCTGGCGATGGAGCACTGGCAGAGGTTGCCTGGAGAGGTCGGGGACTCTCCGTGTCAGTGATCTTCAGAAGCCCCAGGACACGGCCCTGGGCACCCTGCTCTGGGTGTCTCTGCTGGAGCATGAGGTTGGAGCAGATGGAACAGAGGTCCCTTCCAGCCTCAACCTTTCTGTTATTCTTTCTAATGTTTCTCACGATGCTGAGCTGTGAACTGCCTTAGGAAATCTGCACCTATCAATACTAAGTTGACTTTTAGAAAGCTGTCTGTGAACAGAGAAATACATTTTGATAAAGCACAGAAAGACCAAAGTCAAGATGTAGATATAGGTGATATAGAGCAGGCTTCTGTATCAAGCTAAGACTGGAGGACGGCAGGAGGAGGAGATATCTGAGTGTTTTATTTGGGAACTATGGGATGTATAGAGCCTGATTAGAAGTGAATTACATTTGGCTTATGTATGGTTTATGTATGTATGGTTTATGTGAATCGCATTTGGTGTATGTAATAGTTCAAACAGTGCTGTGGATTGGTGAGAGAGCTGCCAAGGTGAGGGAATACTTCTCTGAAAGTGGTGATCTGTTAGAGATATTGGTGTCTACAAGTTTGAGTCACGTAAAAGGGAATCCAAATGCTACCGTCTTAACAAGAATATGGTAGAACTGAGAACCAGTTGATACTTTTCAAAACTGAAGTGTCCACAATGGAGCAAACGGTGTGGTTCAAGTATTGATGATTAGCATGAAATCTGAGCAAACAAAAGTGGAGCACTTGATGGTCTTGTGGTAGTCCAGAGCTCGCTATGATGGCCATGTAGGACAGAGGGTGTCTGCTAGTGGGTGTGGGCTGTAGTATTGATGTACACAAATGTGTATCAAAGCATAGAAGTGACCAAGCAGTGTTGTCACTGGAAACTTCTGCAATGACGTGAATGACACAATGCGGTATCACAGTGGGATGATGATGTCAGTATCTTAATCGGGGAAAGTAATGAAGGAGACCAAAGGCAGTTTGCCTTCAGTGGGGAACATCAGGGATTTGTTTTTGCGGGTTTGTATATTTACTTAATTAGAGGAAAGCTTTACAGAAATACTTCTTGTGATGCTTTAACCAACGGTTTAGGTACAAAAAGGGAAACCTGAGGAATCAGGACATAGGTCCCTTCCAACTCGCACGATACTATGATACTATGATATGATACTATGATATAGCGATTTCAGAGCACCCTCACGAATCAGCTTGTTTGCTGAGGCTCAGAAGGGGAACTCAGCTTGTCTTCCACGTTCAAGCAGTGCCCGATTAATTACTGCCGCTAAATTTCCTGGAGTTCTTATTGACCGCGATGTTTGCTTGCCCCTGCTCCATGTGGCAGCCCAGAGCACACAGACATTCTGGTAGCAGCACAGGTTGCAGTTCTCATCTGCCTGCAGCCCCTGGGGAATTCCCGTTTGCTTGATGCTTGCCCGAAGTTCCTTTCTTGCGTTGCGTAGCACAGCAGTGGTTGTAGTTGACTGATAGTTACGTTGCGGTGTAGAACCCATCTCCAAGACTACAACAGTAGGAAGAATGCCAAAAAAAACCAAAACCCACCACAAAAAAAACCCATAGGGTTAAAGAACGAAGAAATGCAATTTTCCAACAGAACCTACAGAAAGAGCCAACTACGAAGACAACAGGAGTACTCTGATGGAAAAAAGGAAGCAGCAAATAGATTAAAGAAAAGGTGTAAAAGCATTAACAGGGAATGCTGCAGTTTAAAACTGTGTGGGAGTGCGGCGAACTCCTCAGAATGCTGCATGTTTGTCACCAGAAGGTCCTACACAATGAGAGTGATCCGTGCAGTCCAGCTGCCAGCGCAGCCCTTTGGGATGGTGAAAACAATGAATAATAATGTGCTAATGATGCGTGCCAGGCTTGGAGCTGTGTGAGCGGTGCGGTGGAGGCGCTCCGCGTGGGTCACTGACCAGCAGCAAAGCAGTGTTAGGGACGTTGGCAGCAAGCTTTTCAAGAGGGGAAATGGTGTTTTCTCAGAGTAGGAAGAAGTTGCCACGTGGGAGGGTGCTGAAGCAGAGCTTGCGGGCAAAGTGCCCTGCTGGGGGGCTGGGGAAGGACGGGCTGCCGGGAGGGCTGCGGTGTGTCTCCAAAGCAGCACCTGCTTAAGAAGGGGAAGTGGAGGTCAGAGTACGCCATCTGGCTTCATGCCAGCTTGTGGGAATCCCTGAAGCGCGATGGGTGCCTTGAAAGCCTTAATCCAGAGATCAAAGTGGAACAAGAATTCTTGTTGACAGCGGGGATCCAGGTAACAAGTGAATGTTCTGGCACCGGCTCTGTCCTGTAGGTGAAAGCAGCTCTGTGGGCCCTCCAAGGAGGCACTTCTGTAGTGATCGCAAACGGAACCCACCCAAAGATCTCTGGTCACGTCATCACCGATATTGTGGAAGGGAAGAAAGTCGGGACTTTCTTCTCGGAGGTAAAGCCTGCAGGTGAGTGTGGAGGTACAGAGAGCTAACTGGAGTGTGGAGGTACAGAGAGCTAACTGGAGTATGAAGTTAGAGAGATCTCCCACAAGCTTACAGTTCAACCTGGGCTACATCTGTGCAACAAATAGGAGAGTACCTCCTGCTTGACAGATGGTTCCTGGAAGGCATTTTCCAAGGTTGGCATAGAAAATGTTGAATCCTCTGCTCAGCAGAGAAGGACCTGGGGGTCCTGATGGATGAGAAACTTAGCATGAGCCAGCACTGTGCTCCTGCATCTCAGAAAGCAAATGGCATCTTGGGCTCCATCAGGAGAGGGGTGGCCAGTAGGGATAGGGAGGTGATTGTTCCTCTCTACTCTGCTCCTGTGAGGCCCCATCTGGAGTACTGTGTCCAGGTGTGGAGCCCTCAGTACAATTAAGACATAGAGCTGTTAGAGAGGGTCCACAGGAGGCCACGAGGATGGTCAGGGGGCTGCAGCACCTCCCCTATGAGGACAGGCTGAGGGAGCTGGGCTTGTTCAGGATGGAGAAAAGAAGGCTGCGGGGTGACCTCATTGCAGCCTTTCAGTACCTGAAAAGAACCTATAAACAGGAGGGGAGTAAACTCTTCGAAAGGGCCAATAATAGCAGGACAAGGGAAATGGATTTCTGTTGAAAGAGGGTAGATTTAGGTTGGATGTTAGGGGGAAGTTCTTTACTAGGAGAGTGGTTAGGTCCTGGAACAGGCTGCCCAGGGAGGCTGTGGATGCCCTGACCTTGGAGGTGTTCAAGGCCAGGTTGGATGGGGCCCTGGGCAACCTGATCTAGTAAATGTGGAAGTTTGGTGGCCCTGCCAGGCAGGGGTGGTGGAGTTTCATGATCCTTGATGTCCCTTCCAACCCGGGTCATTCTGTGATTCTGCTAAGGTTCCCTTCAGCTTGTAACTCGATGCACCAGATGCACGTTTAAAGAAGTGAGTGCAATTCTTGTCTCTGTGTTGTCATGTGTAGTTGAATGTTTTGGAGTGAAAGAAGGAGTGCTTTGCAGCATGCTGCCAAACTCAAACAGTGGTTAGTTTTACTTTCCATCATAAATTCATCTGACTTTCTACCTTCTGGTGTTACAGGTTGGGAATGTTTTACTGCCTCTCTGTTGCTCTGACAGTGCTTTTCCTACAGTGGCTGTAGGAAGAGCAAACATCCATGATCTTAGCAGGGTAGAGCAAGTGGAGGGTGGTACCCATGACTTGTGCTGTAAGGCAGCTGTGTATAATAATGCTCAGCACCTTTCTCCTCTGAGTTTGTCAGGTCACCATTAGGACCTCTGTAGGTGCTTGGTGTCCCTGAGGCTGAGTCACAGCAAGCCAGAGCCTTAACTGAATATTCTGCAAACTCCAGAGCTGGCAGCGTATGAAGAACTGCCTGCTTTGCTTTGTGCGTGTCTGTGAACAGGAGAGCTGTTCAGGTTTGCTTTCTGTTAGCTTCTGGTTCCCTTGCTGTCTGTTTGGAGATGGAGGGTGGTCAACTCTGATCAACTTCTACAATGAGAGATATCATCTTTTCCCTCGTTGTCCTTCATCTTAGTCTTTCTGTCCAGAAGTTCCTCCAGAAGTGCGGTCATCCTCGCATCTCATCTGAAGCGTTTTTGTTCTGCTGTGACCTTTTTGAAGGTGTTGTTGGAACAGCCGAGATGTAAATGCACTCTCAGTTTACAAGACGGCAGAACCGACTTTGCGTTTTGATCAGATTAATGATGTTTCTGTTATCTCCCCTAGGCCTTGTCTGAAAGCCTGAACACTGAAGTTCCTGTTGGATGCTCCTGAGCACCGGTGGGATGTTAGCCCGTGCTCAGGCACTCTTGTGGTGAAAAAGTGTTCTGTGACATTCAGGAGACCTCGGAAGGGAGGAGGGAGCTTCCTGCTTTTCAGTCTCTGCCTGTCGCCTCTTGTCTTCTCCTTGGATGCCACTGGAACAGTCTGGCTCTGATCTCTATATGCTCTTCCTTCAGGCTTTTACAGACATTGATGAGATCCATCCCCCCCCCCCAGCTCCGAGGCTTCCCTTCTCCCAGCTGAACAGCCCCAGCCCTCAGCTCTCCGACTCCTCTGCCAGGGGAGTTGCTCCAGTCCTTTGACCGCCTTGGTAGCCTTACTTACACTGGTCTGTTTTCGGTATGTACCAGTCTCTTTTGTGCTGGGGGTCCTGGAAACAGACCCAGGGCTGCAGGTGCAGCTTCACCAATGCTCAGATGAGGAAAAGGATCTCTGCTCTTCACCTGCTGGCGGTGCTTCACCTAATGCCACCCAGGATTCCACTGGCTTTCTTGGTGGTAAGGGCACAATGCTGGCTCACGTTCAAGTCAGTGTCCACCAGAGCACTGAGCTCCTTTACTGGAAAGATGCTTTGCAGGACAAACTGTGATACTGACACTTTCCATTGGCCACACTGCAGTACATTTGTATCAACCATAAAGGCTTTGTCACGTTACCTCTGTTTCCTTTTCAAAACTTGTCCTATGCCATTTCATTTTGACATGGATTCTTTGATTTACTACCAGGAAAAAAAACTTTCTCCTATGGGAACCATTCCAAAATAGACCAGATATCGGGAAGAAATTCTTCCCTGCACGGGTGATGAGACTCTGGCACAGGCTGCCCAGTGAGGCTGTGGATGTGCCCTGCCTGGAAGCACTCAAGGACAGGCTGGATGGGGCTGCGAGCAACCTGGGCTAGAGGGTAGAGGGGGGTGTCCGTGCCTGCAGCAGCGGGTTGGAATGAGATCTTAAGGGTCCCTTCCAACCCAGATCACACGGAGAGACAAAGGGAAAGAAGCTTTTCTGCAAGGTGTTACTCAGGTTGGTTTGGCCTTCCGTTATTCTTTCTGTGTTTCCGTGCTGTTTTGCAGTACTTTCTGTTCTTTTAGATACTTAAATGCTTCCCTGTTTTCAGTAGAATCCCATACCTTGAGAATTATCCATCTTGGTATTCTTTTGCTCTTCCTCATTAGAGAGAGTCCAGAGGAGGGCCATGAAGATGATCAGAGGGCCAGAGCGCCTTCCTTAGGAAGACAGCATGAGGGAGCTGGGCTTGGTTGACCTGCAGAAGAAAAGGCTGCAAGGAGACCTCACTGCAGCATGCCAGTATTTAAAGGGGGGTTATAAACTGGAGGGGAACCCGCTTTATACTACAACAGTAGACAGTGATAGGACAAGGGGGAGTGGTTTTAAGCTCAAGGAGGGAAGGTTCAGGTTGGATGTCAGGGGGAAGTTCTTTACCCAGAGAGCGGTGAGGTGCTGGAACAGCTGCCCAGTGAGGCTGTGGATGCCCCGTCCATCCCTGGAGGTGTTCAAGGCCAGGTTGGATGGGGCCCTGCGCAGCCTGGGCTGGTATTCATTGTGGAGGTTGGTGGCCTTGCCTGTTGGCAGGGAGTTGGAAGTTGATGGTCCTTGGGGTCTCGTCCAGCCCAAGCACCCAAGCCATTCTATGATTTTTATGTCTTTTTGATGTGAGCTGTTTGGCCATGCAGTAAATCTCTTTGATATGTCTGTTATGGAAGGACTTATTTTCCTGCTTTGAGTAAAGAGCTGGGAGATGAAAGGGCTGGTGTTCATTTCCACATGTCTGCTACTCTGTCCACGCGTGTCGTGGGCTCTTGTTGTCGCCTTGACAGTGTGTTTGTTTTGTTGCCCTGACGCAGGCCCCACGGTAGAGCAGCAAGGTGAAATGTCTCGAGCTGGTGGCCGGACCCTGGCAGCTCTGCAGCCTGAGCAGGTGAGAGAATGCGGCTTTACTTGCTCAGCTTGTGAATGAACGTGTGGCAAGCTTTAGGAAAGAGGTTTCTAACGCAGACTGACCTCCTGGGACAAGAATCTGTTCATAGTGTGCCGGATCCACCGTTCAGGTTGTACCGTATTTGTGGTGCAACAAGTGCTCGCATGTGGGGCTTAGAAAAATTCCAAGAGCAACCCACCATTTAGAAGTTGATTTTTCAGAGCTTCTGAAGAATTAACAGGAATAGTTTGGCCTCTTCGCTTCTGTGTGTGCGGATGCGAAAGAGAAGTTCTCAACTGTCCATTACTGCCATCTGCTGCTTTACAGCTGCCTGGCCAGAATACATCATCTGCAGTAGAGACCACAGAGCGGCCTTCAGACTCTGTGGGCTGAGTGAGACCATTGGGCACGGGAAGCAAAATATTGAAAACCAAAACCAAAGCAGCCAACCAAGCAACGTGCAGGTCTCTCCAGCCCTGTTTTTCAATGTAATGTGGTCTGGAAAAATCAGCTGGCCGCGAGTATTCAGGGAGTTCAGACAGTGAGAAGGTACGGTCAGTGGAGGGAGGTGGGCCAGATATCCAATACAATGCATTTTATATAAGAATGCAGGTCAGAAACATTTGTCTTTCAGAGGGCAGAGATCATTTATCGGCTCGCTGACTTACTGACCGATCAAAGAGAAGAAATTCTCTTGGCAAACAAGAAGGACTTGGAAGAAGCAGAAAATAAAGGTAACGTTACCATTTGTTCCATCCTCCTCCTGTGGCCGTGAGACTGGGTCTCAAAGGAAGCAGGCAGAGCTGGAGATGTCTGTCACCTGAGACGGGAAGGATCGCTGTTGGTGAATCCAGCACCTGGGGAATCGCTCAGTGTCAGCAGCAGCAGCTGGCAGGATTCCGTCAAACAGATTCCTTCATCAGGGAAGGCTGCAAGGCCTTGCAGAGCACCAGGAAGAGCTCTGTGAGAATAAAGAAAGGGTAGCGCTCTCTTTTGCCAAGGCAACCTTGCTGTTACTGCGGTGCTAAAAGCACATCTTTCCTGGGCCGGTGAATGTAACGCTTGGCTGCTGTGGGGGTTGTTGCCATCTGTATACTTAAACTGAGACTCCCCAAGAAGAACCATTGTGTGGGGACCGCTGAGTCACGGCCTGAACCACGGCTTGAGCGGCTGGGGAAGGACCCGGCCAGCCTTGGGAGTGCAGGTGAAGGCAATGCAGTTGAATGCTGACTGCTGTTGGGGAAGGGTCTGTGGTTGGAGACCCCTCCCTCGTGGAGTTCTCCCTGTGAGCTTGGTTGTTCAGGGATAGGTGAGCACGTCTCCTTTGTAACACCGTTCCGGCTGCGTCAGTCCCATTGCTGCTACACGCCTGTATTGCCCTTCCAGCGCCTTGACCTTTCTGGTTGCAACAAACAGTCATTTTCTGGAAGGGTGTGGAATTGATGCATTATAAATTGTACTGTTGGGTGGTTTTACTGTTGTTTTACTGACCAGAGCATGTGGAGGGGCATTTCTGGGTAAACATTCTGTCTGAATGCATTCAGAGCAGAGAACTCGGACAGTCCTTCTCTGTCTGAAACGTGCCTTTGTCTGCGCTGGGATTTGTGGCTGTGGAGCAGAAGGACGCAGTTATTGCCCGGGCTCTCCTGAACTACCGCGAGGGTAGAAACTTGTAAGAGGCTGAACACGGCGCTGCGTGATGCCGCGTGGAACTGGAAGAACCTGGTCTGTACGGACGCGGATGTTGATTTGGGCGCAGATCAGTTGTGCTGTGTTAGATTCAACGATGGCATTTGCGAAAACATTCCCACACAGTGGCAGTTTTGTCATGGCTGTCAGCCTCAGAGTATGGCCTGAATCCTGGGCCGGTTTGCTGCTTGGGAGCGGGAAGTAGCTGAATTTTCTACAGGTTCGCCCTTCAGGTTGCCTTTGCTGGAGTCTAAGCGGACGAATCAGCCTGAGCCCTATTTCTTGCTTTCCTCTAGGGAGGCTGGCGCTTCCTTTGTTGAAACGGCTCAGCCTGTCTGCATCAAAGCTGAACAGCCTGGCCATCGGACTGCGCCAGATTGCAGCCTCCTCCCAGGACAGCGTTGGCCGCATCATTCGGAGAACACGAATAGCGAAAGACCTGGAACTGGAGCAGGTGACGGTGCCTATTGGGGTCCTGCTCGTCATCTTTGAGTCCCGTCCTGACTGTCTCCCCCAGGTACGTAAGGAGGGCAGGCTGTGCCAGCAGCTCTCTGATGACAGGGGGAGCGTATTTATGAGCAGTTTATGGGAGGCTGCAGGAGGGCTTACCTCGGGAGACTTTGCGGTTCTTCTACCACGGGTTTTGTTAGCATCCTTCTTTTTTCTGCAGATGAGTTCCCGTGTTTCTGCAGTGCTCAGAGTTACTCGGGGCTGTTTTTCTGTAACCCAGTAGAGAGAAGGAGTTGGCTTGCATTCAGATGATGCAGTTCCTGCACGTACCTTACAAACATCAGAAGCTCCTTGCTTAACTTGCAACTTAGAAGGTTCCTACCAATGAACGCTTGTCTGTCCGTGCTGAGTGCAGCTGAGTGGGCTTGCAGGGTAGGCTTCAACATCAGATGTTTAATGAAGGTTGTTAATAATAAAGTATGACTGCTAGGAACAGGTGTTGAAAAACGCAGCACAGAACCCAGCTCATTCTGTGATTCTGTGTGATTCTCTGCCCAGCTCAGCAGTCTGTTCAGGTCCAGTTGTATTGCTGAATGCAGACGTTCAGTTGTCCTGTTGTGTTGCTGGACTCAAAATACATGAAATTTGGTGCCATAAACAGGCGGACAACAAGGTCAATAAGTTCCTTCAGATTGTAAATGTGAGAGCAATATGGTAACGTTGGTCTCTCATTTGCTTACCGTCTCGAGTTGTTTTTCTTCCCTCTGCACTAATCTCAAGTGTTGTCAGTGGTGTTTGGGTTTTAGACAGCACCATGAAAAGTTCCTCAGAGAAGGAGCTGTGTAGCTGCTTCCATTCAGAATGAGCAGAAGGAAGGATTCTGGTGTCTGAAGTTATTTTATGCAGCTGTGCAGCTCCTGCTAGAGCCACTGCCCGGGGTTAAGTCTCACTTGGCACAGTCTCCCTCCGCCAGCAGTGCTCCAAGGACTCTAGTTTGTGCCTGAGACATTGAGATGGTTCATTTTTGGAGTCAGGTTCTGTTGGTTGGTGCTTTAGATCGGTACCAACCAACAGCAGAACCCAGAACTCTGTTCTGACCCTGTTTGGTGGGCGCTGCTCTCAGAGAAGAGGCTTTGTCTCATCCCGATTCTCCTGTTTGTCTGTCTGTCCTCGTGTTCCTTTCTGACAGGTGTCTGCTTTGGCCATCGCTAGTGGAAATGGTTTGCTACTTAAAGGAGGAAAAGAGGCAGCTTATAGCAATCAAATCCTTCATCATCTGACTCAGGAAGCGCTTTCAATTCATGGAGTCAAGGACGCAGTGCAACTGGTAAGAGCCTAGAGCCAAATGGGCGCCATTCTGCTGTGTGTAGGAGGAACGCGTAGAGCTTCAGGCTACGGACCACTTGTGTCACAACTTCCACAGGTTAATACAAGAGAGGAAGTAGAAGATCTGTGCCGCTTGGATAAGCTGATAGATCTTATCATCCCGCGTGGTTCATCCCAGCTGGTCAGGAACATACAGAAGGCTGCAAAGGGAATCCCTGTGATGGGGCACAGCGAAGGAATCTGCCACGTGTATGTGGATGCGGATGCCAGCGTTGAAAAGGTCACGCGAATAAGTAAGCAGTTTGGGGGTGACTCGAGTTGTGGGTGTAACGGGGCTTCATGCTTGGAGTGTGTGATGAGCTTTTGATAACTGCTAATCTGTGTGCTGTGCCAAGGTCTTGTTGCAAATGTTACGTGACCCATTCTCTGCTCTTAAACCTCAGTCAGAGACTCGAAGTGTGAGTATCCTGCTGCCTGCAATGCTCTGGAAACACTCCTAATTCACCGAGACTTGCTGAGGACACCGTTGTTTGATCAGATCATAGACATGCTGAGGGTGGAACAGGTCAGTCATGGCTACTCGTGGTTTTATTTGTCCCGATTTCTTTACTTTTTAACATTTTGAAAGCATTTGGTTAGGCTGATGTAACCCCGCGTCATCCTGTGATGCCGTAATGCTGAAGTTACCCACGTGGCTCTTTGTAGATGCAGAGATGAGCTTAATGGAGAATTCTTTTGGCTTCTTCTCACGGCCCCAGGCTCTCCCAAGGGAATGACCAGAAAGCAGCTCCTTTAGGGCATCTGTGTGCCATTCCTGGGATGCTTCCTTTTATGTAACAAAATAATGGTTCCGTCATGGAGGAGCATATCCGCAACCCTTTCCTGCTCCTCTTCACTCTGACTTCATTGCTTGTTTCTTCCTAGACCTAAGGCCGGTTCTTACTGGATCTGTTTGCTTTCAATTGCCTCCTTACTTCAGCCCGTTGCTGTTTTGTTTTTCTTCTTTTAGAATCTGCTTCTTCTGCTTTTTTTTTTTTAACCTTTCACGTGGCGTACCTTTGTTCCCACCTGTCCTCCTGCCTGTCACGTGAAAGGCCCCTGTATGACCTCAGTGCCTTGACATGAGCAATGCTTTGCCAGTAAAGGTAGCAGAGATGCACCAGGAGGTGAATATATTGGTTAAGTACTTGGAGTTGCACATGAAATGAGGATTTTTCATACAGCAGTGTGCGTTTGACACTGTTCGGGCAGTAGTAAATGCAGGAAAATGGGGTGAAATAGGCCCCGTGTTTCAGTGATGATTAAAAGATTGTGGTCAGGGAAGCTGCCCTTTGTGTAAAGGCAGGAGCAAGTCCTCACCTGCTGCATTGGGTTGTTTTTTTTTTTTTACATATTTTTTGGTTGTGTTCTGGGAAGGGCAGTGCGAAGGCTGTGGCTCTGCGTCTCGGAGGGAAGGAACGCGAGGCTGGTGCGCTCCTAGCAGCACGCAGCTGCCCAGTCGTGATGCTGTGGGGAGGATGTGCTGGTGCTGCTGTCCTCTCCGAGCGGGCAGCATGAGACCCGCTGTGCTGGGCAGGGCTGCACACTCAGCACAGCTGGCAGCTTGGTGAGGAAACCAAGCCCCCGGTGTGCGCAGTGGTATAAAGTGCTGCTTGCAGCACCGGAGGCCTGGGGTTCGAATCCCCCCTTGTGGCACAAGTGATAGAAGTGCTGCTCTGCTACACAGAAAGGCTCGAATCCCGGGAGTGGACTCGATGATCTCTAAGGTCCCTTCCAACTCGCACAATACTGTGATACTGTGAAACACTGCCTTATGGGCACTTCTCTTAACAGTCCTCCTCTGGAAGGGATTTAGTCCTGGATTCCACACTTTGTGCCCCTTGCAGCAGACTCGTGAAACTCAGTTTTTGTTCATGTTTGCCCGGTCACAGTTTCCTTTGTCTCACTTCCGTTGGGATTTCTCTGCCATTCTGGTTCTGAAGTCTCGCAGAGTGATGAAATGGGGTGACTTGTAAGACCCCAAGAATCACGTGTCCGACCTGTGGCTCCACACAGCACCACCCAAAGCCAGTATTTCAGAGCCGTGCCTAGACTCCCCTTGAGCTCCAGCAGTTCGGGGCCATGCCCGCTGCCTTGGTGCAGCTGGGCCGTGCCCGCTCTGTTTCCAAGAGCTTCCCGAGCAGCCCGTCCAACCCTGCCACGGCACAGCCCCACGCTGTTCCTGTGGCTCCTATTGCTGTCCACAGGCAGCTCAGCACTTGCCCCGTGTCACCATTGGGGTATCGGACTGCTGGGGCCGAGCTCGGCGGTCGGTGATGTGTTGGATTTTCCCTGGGAGGTCTGTGCAAACCCGTGTGAGGACTCGTCTCCTTTTGGACGCTCGTTCTTTTTTGTCTGGAACAAACGCTTCAGAGGAATGGTGCTAATTTACAGAGCAAGAGGGTGGACACAGGTAACGACTTATGCGGATGAGACTTGTGAGCAGGAAGGTTTGCTGTAGTGGCCGCTGGTGCTGCACCTGCCCTCTGAACATAGAGGCACACGAGCTGGGTGCAGTCGTGCCATGGTGGCCTCCTGCCAGATGCGTCTCCCTAAGTAGCACAATCACTCTAAATTAGAGGTGAGCCCTGAGCTGAGAGCGTGGCACCATAGACAGTCGGCGTAACGAGTCTGCTGCCGTCCTTATTGATGGCTGTGGCTGCTGAGCCTCTGGAAGCTTTGTGTAATGCAAGCTCAATGTTTTAAGAGCAGTCAGCAGCTGATGGTCTGACTCTTCACTCACTTCCCCCATGTGGAAGAGGAGCAAGAGAAGGAAAATCCACAGGTAACAATGTGGTTCAGATGGCAAAGAGAGAGAAGAAAAGAGGAGAATGGGACAAAGGATGAGATGGCGGCCGCTCGCTACCTGCTGGTTTTGGAGCAGTGCTGGTCAGTCCCTGAGCGAGATCTGCTTTAATCCAAAGGCAGCTCCTGGGTTCTTGTTGCTGCATTTGGTGTTACATGACGTGGGATGCTCCTTTGGTTGGGTTGGGTCAGCTGTTGCGGCCGTGTCCCCTCCCCTCTTTTTGCACACCCCCAACCTCCTCACTGTGGGAAAAGGAGGGAGCCTTGGAACCGGCCAGGCACCGTTTAGCAGCAGGCAGGGCAGTGGTTTATTCTGGGCACAAACCCAGAGCGCGTCGCTGTAGGGTCCGCTATGAAGGAAGCAGCATCCATCCTAGGCAGACCAGGGGTAGCAAACTTGCACATTCATCTGGAAATGGTTGGTGTGGTCAGAATCACAGCATAGTTCTGCTGTCGCAGGTGAAGATTCACGCTGGCCCCAAGTTTGCCTCCTACTTGACGTTCAGCCCCTCGGAAGTGAAATCTCTCCGCACTGAATATGGGGACCTGGAGTGCTGCATTGAGGTCGTGGATGGTGTCCGAGAGGCTGTTGAACATATCCACAAGTATGGGAGTTCTCACACGGATGTTATCATCACAGAAAATGGTTTGTGGGCACTTTGTTTCCTTTCTTTTCTTTTATGCTTTGCTTTCGCTCTCCGTGCTGGTGTAACTGCTTGCATTGCAGCGCTTCCTGTTAGCTTGGTTCTGGAGCAGGCATTGCCTGCTCTTGCCAGGTAAGTTGCTTTGCGCTGCGGGGCTGCGCCGGGCAGTTCTGCAGGAGCATCTCCTGAACTGTGAGCTGTGTTTGGGCCTCCGTGGGGTGAGGGGCTGAGCTGCTGTGGTGGAATGAACTGTGGGGGAATCAGACTGCGGCTGCTTTGTCTTCTCATGCCATTTCTGCATCTCATGAACAAGGAGCACAGAAGCTTTCCCCCATTTCCCCCACCCCTGCCAGTCCTTTATTTCGCAGTTCTGCACCTGTAGTTTACGAGGTGCATTTATCTCAGTTCCCAGTTGAACTTACGTTCCTCTGTGCTGCTCCTGTCCCCAGTCCCTGTTTCACACGCGGTTTGGACGCTGTGCTGGTTGAAAACAGTGTGAGAGCTGCTCCCAGCCCAATGATGAGTCTCGATCCAGGCCTTAGTGCAGATGAGGCTCAGCTGTAGTGAGCTTGTGCCGGTTTGTGGCTCATCCGAGTGAGATTTGGGCTGCTGCTTCTGTACTTCATGTCCTGCAAAGCTTTTAGGAGCGGCACAGAAGGTGTGTGTGCATTTGATACTGTAGGCTGTTACCACCCAGAGCTGGCGCATCAGTGACTCACTGGGGTGCAAACAGGATGCCGGCCTGATTTCACTCTTGGTCTTAATGTGAAGGGAGACTGACCTGCAGCTTACAAAGCGTACAACCTTAGGAGGAGTCGTGTCTTCTGCAGCATGCAGACTTGCACGGGTCTGCCCGGCAGTGCTTCGTTCCTGCCTGTTTTGTGCTAAGCCGGGTTTGGTAGCTGCTCCCATGGGGGGTTCTGCGCTCTGTTTGCCAAGTCTGATTCATGATATAGATGTTATATGGGCTTCTCCGTTATTTGGAGCAGTTGTGTTTGGAATGGGGAGCTGAACACACAGCGTAGCTGTCTGGCAGCAAAATGTTATGTGGAGCTTCTCCGCTTTATCCTGGTCGTACAGCTAACTTGCTTGGTAGCGTCTGGGCTGTAGTTACAATCAGGTGTCTTTCCACTTCTTTCCTTACCATGGCCAGCCTCTTGTAACATCTGCAGCTGTGTCTGCCTGGTGAGAGTACTGGGACATACGTATGGGGTCACTTCCAGCCCAGCTGCTCAGAGACCATCTGCCTGCTCCTTGTGAAAGCTCTGCCCTTGTGCCTGCGGGCCGCGCGTGGCGCTGCTTGTCAGAGAGCACGGCTCTTCCTCAGTGAGCATCTCCTGTTCTGCTTCTTCCAGAGGAAACAGCCGAGTTCTTCCTGCAGCACGTGGACAGCGCGTGTGTCTTCTGGAACGCCAGCACACGCTTCTCTGATGGCTATCGCTTCGGACTCGGTGAGTGCTGCGCTTTGAGCCAGATGGCAGCTCAGTCGGTGCTGCGCTTTGAGCCAGAGGGCAGCTTGGCACCCTTTGGCTGCTCAGCCGCTCCTCTGCTTGTGGCGTTAGAGAGAGAACTGGTGGATAAAAGGCACCTTCCTGGGTTGGGTTGGAGGCAGTTAATAGGAAAGAAGGAGGAGGGGGAAGGAGCGCAGTGGGGCAGGTGGTGCGCAGAGCAGTTCTCAGCATAGCACCCGCTGCCCAGTGCAACATGCTGCTGCTCTGTGAGCGTTGGCAGCCCGTCCGGCTCCCTGGTTCTCGTGGTCAGAGCATGGCATGTGGTGGGAAATCCATCCCTTCCCTTCAGGCCGTTTGGGCCACCTCTCCTGCTTGCGGCCCCTCCCAGGCTCCATGCTGGCAGAACCTCACGAGAAGCTGAGAAGCTGCAGATGCGGTGTGAGTGCAGCACAGCAGCAACTCAGACATGGCTGCGTCAGCCTTAATCCCAGGCAGGACCGTGCCAGCCGCTGTTAAGAAATGGACTCTGTTCCAGCTGAGCACAGGAGTGAGGAGGAGGACACAGCAGAGATGAGGGCAGGGTTTGCTGAGATGTGGGAAGTGTGGCAGATGCCCGCCGTGCTCCTAAAGCCGTGCTCAGGTTCTGATGGCTCTGCGGCAGACAAGGCTTACCAGGAGAAAGTGCAGCACAAACTGGAGCCCAGCCCGTCCGCCCTGGCAGAACACGGAATAGAACCACGGAATCATAGAACTGCTCAGGTTGGGAAAGACCTCAAAGATCGTCGAGTCCAACTGCAGGACAGACAGGAGGTAGAACAAGTAGGTGACAAATGACAGAATAGTTCAGCATCGCCTTCCTGCTGGAGCTGGCAAGCACTGCAGTACTGACGGCTTAGCAGGAGGGAGCAAAAACGTTGTGGGCCAGTTGAGGTTCCGATAAGTCAGAATAAAGCGTGTCATGTGCGTGCAGTGACAGAGCACTTGTAGTGCAGCAACTGATTGTCCCCCTGTACTCAGCTCTGGTGCAGCTGCACCAAGAGTGTTGTGTCCAGTTTTGGGCCCCTCACTGCAAGAAAGACATGGAGACCACATGAAAGTGTGGCCAGGCACTGGAATGGGCTGCCCAGGGAGGTGGTGGAGTCACCAACCCTGGGGGTGTTCAAGGAAAGACTGGGTGTTGTGTTGAGGGATGTGGTTTAGTGGGAGCTATTGGTAATAGGAGAACGGTTGGACTGGATGATCTTTTAGGTCTTTTCCAACCGTGGTGATTCTATGATATGGGATCTGAAATGGGCAAGCACTTCGTGTTCATCTTCCTCTTAGCGCTGTGAATGGTGCCACGCGTGGCTCCTGCTGGAGCTGCCGAGCAGCTGCTGGGTCTGCCCGTGTGGGAAGAAGGAAGGGCTGTGCTCACCTGGATAAAGGTTGTGTTTCCAGCCGGCTGCTGCAGGCCTGAGAGGCCATCTTTCCTGAGGAACAGCTGGAGCCATCAGGAGCTGCTGCTGTGCTGTGCTGGCTGGGATCTGCGGTGCTCTGCGTGCCAACAAGCCGTTCTGAGGAGCTCAGGAATTCAAAGGGGCTCCTCAGTCAGACTTAAAAACGGGTGCTGGTTTGCGGGCCTGACTCAGCGTCACTTTTACTTGTCCAAGGGCAAAGCCTCTGCAAAGGAAGCGTGAGGGGTGCACGAGGCCTGCCTGCTTCTCTAGCTTCTCTCCCCCCAAAAGGGACGCTGTGGCAACCAGCAGTATGAACAAGCCCAACATGTAATGTAGCCGTTAAGGCTGTCTGATGGAGTTCTCCAGCAGAACAGGGAGCACAACTGGTGCCACTGCGGGAGGGATGGAGGGAGGCGGCTCAGTGGGAGGGATGGAGGAAGGCGGCTCAGTGGGAGGGATGGAGGAAGGCGGCTCAGTGGGAGGGATGGAGGAAGGTGGCTCGGCCAGGGGCTTCCTGTGCGCCAGGCCACAAAGCCGCGCAGCACCAAACTGGGCGTCTCCTGCGTGCCGGCTGACTTGTCGTGTGTGCTTCATGCAGGTGCCGAGGTTGGGATCAGCACTTCTCGCATCCACGCGCGCGGGCCGGTAGGAATCGAAGGACTCCTGACTACAAAATGGCTGCTGAGAGGGGACAATCACGTCGTTTCTGACTTCTCGGAGCACGGCAGCATGAAGTACCTTCATGAGAGCCTCCCCGTCCCGCACAGAAATAGCAGCTAAGATGCGTAGGGAGCGGCGTGCCACGGAGGGGCAGAGGCTGGGCGCGCTCCCTGAGGACGGAGCTTTGTCCTGCACCTTCGGGATGGTTGTTCTCAGGCCCTGTGCCGCTCATGCAACGCGGTGCGCTCCGTTTCTTGCTGCCCCTTGCTGCTTCCTTTGACTGTTGGTGCAAACGGGCCTGGTGTTCTCCGGACTGGCTCCCTTGGACCATACACGTGCAGACAGTGAAAGCTTCCAGCTGTGCTGCGTGCTTTCCAGCCCGTTGCTCCCCTGGCAGAGAGGTGCGGTGCTGCAGCGTCCCTTTTGTCCCCAGGCCTTTGTTCAGTGGAAGCCTTGGTTTTGTTGAGCAGACTTGGTGGCCTCCCTTTGGCGGTGTTTGCAGCAGCCCTTGCAAGCTTTGCAGCGGTGATGAAGGTTTCCTTTGCGTGTGATGGCACAGTGCCTGCCGGCTGGGGGGGACGTTCCTCTCACTGATGTTTTGAGCCAGCAACCTTCTGTTTCCAGCCATGTCATACTGTTGCCAGTTGTGGATCAAGAGCAGAACGTTGTGCAGGGTGTCTTGTTACTGCTTTGTACCAGCTGTTCATTTCTCATTGGTTTTATATGGGAGGATCCTGCTAAGCCCGGCACCCAAACCAAATGCAATGCTGCAGCGTAGAAAAAAATGCGCCTTTGAATAAAAGCTTCTCTTTCTGTACTGAAACAAGCAAGTGTGCAATGTGTGCATGGCAGTGGAGGCTCGGTGTGGCACTGCAGGGCTTAGGGCAGTGGCTATAGGATGCTATGGGGCACTGCAGGGGTTGGAGCAATGGCTATGGGGCACTGCAGGGGTTGGAGCAGTGGCTATGGGATGCTATGGGGCACTGCAGTGATTGGGGCAGTGGCTATGGGATGCTATGGGGCACTGCAGGGGTTGGAGCAGTGGCTATGGGGTGCTATGGGGCACTGCAGGGGTTGGAGCAGTTGGAGCACAGTGGCAGAACAAACCTTGCTGCATGACGGGGTCGGGTGGTGGGAGGGCAGGGCAGGTAGCTGAATTTGCCTGGCGCTGCATGGAGTGCGGCCGGGCATGTGGAAAAGCAGTGAAGAGCCCAGCATGGAGCACAGCCAGGAGGGCTGGTGGGGCACTGGAGGACTCACCTGGAGCCTCCTGCAGCTCCCTGTGGCATGCTCGGCAGCTGTGAGGCTAGGCCGGTTGGCCGTGCATTTCACCAGGCAGCCCCGAAGGACTCGCAAGGCACATCAGGCAGCAGAGGGCACTGGGCTCCACCACAACCTTCCGCTGCATCCCACTGTCAGCTGGGGGCCCTTGGAGACCTTTTAGGTATGGTCTCAAGGGTCCTGGAGCAGGGCAGCACGTTGCATTGCGGCTGGTCAGCTCTGGAAGGTTGGCAAGGAAACAGCGCAGTCAGCGCCCATTAAAGCTCTTGTCTTTCCAAGGTAGCGCTGCCATGTTGATGTGCTGCTGTTCTGCCGTGCTGCTGTTCTGCCGTGCTGCTGCTGTGCTGCTGTGCTGCTGTGCTGATGTACTGCTTGCTGCTGCATCTAGCAGAGGCCGGGCATGCTGTCAGTGCCGCTGATGCTCCTGAAGCACTTGGGCCATTTGCAGGCTGCGTGGGGCAGCTGTGAGAGACTCAGCGTCAGCCCGGAGCTGAACAACAGATGCTTGGAAAGGTGAGTTTGCAGATGATGCAGTGCCAGGGCTGCCTTCTGCATGGGATGCTCTGACAGCTGCCTTGCAGCAGGGCGCCGTGCAGGGCGCAGCGATGGGCCATTTCACTGCAAGAGAGCAGCTGTGCTGCCGGAGCACACGGCAATGCGGCAACGCTTCATGCACAGTGGGGATGCGCCACGACTCCATGCGGAACCTCCGGCCTGGGCAGCCCTGCAGGGGGGCTGTGGGGGGAGCACGGCACCCGCAGTTACAGCAGCACACCACACACAGACAGCCAGTCAGCCAACGTGCCAAAGCAGCACAGCGGTGATGGGCTGCAGGGAGTGCTGACAGCACAGCAGTGATGGGCTACAGGGAGTGCCGTAGCTGGAGTTGAGATGCCTGCACAGAATTCAGCTGATGCAGGACCCGCATCAGAACCCCACTCAGTCTGGAAGGACTGCTTGGCTCTCCCTGGGCCACAGCAGGAGCGGCAGATGCTGATGCATGATGGTGCTGTGTGATGGTGCTGCATGAGGCCACCATGCTCAGTGCTGCAGCTGGCTGTATGGCTGCATGGTGTTCCTGGCACTGCAGGTGTTGCGCGGATCCCTTCCATCACAGCTGGCTGGGAGCTGCTGGTGTTCTGGGCACAATGCAGCATGCCGCCCTGCTTGGGGCCGCTGCACTGCTGCAGAGGAAGAAGGGCTGGATCGACTCCATAGCTGTGCTGTCGGGCCCTGCATGGACGCTGTGCTGGACGCTGTGCTGGACGCTGTGCTGGACGCTGTGTGCTCTCCTATCTGTGATGCAGAGCTGGCTGCAGTTGCTCTCCTGTCTGTGGCTGCACCGTGTGCTGTTGCAACGAGCTGAGGATCATCTGCAAAGGGCGCCACAGGAAGCAGCAGGAACAGCACAAGGCGTGCAGGCGCAGCACACACTGTAAGTAGTGCAGGATGCAGCACTCACAGCAGGCAGCAAACATGGCCTGCCTGACCCACAAGTGCCGCCATCATATTCTGCCCCCCGAGTACAGCCTATGCGTCACACCCCCCAAGTCGAGCCATCTTATACTGCCCCCCAAGTACAGCTTCGGTCTTCTGCTCCCCAAGTACAACCTATGTGTTGTGCTCCCCAAGTCCAGCCATCCATTTCTGCCCCCCAAATGCCGCCATCTTTTTCTGCCCCCCAAGTACAGCCTATGCATCGCACCCTCCAAGTCCAGGCATCTCCTTCTGCCCCCCAAGTGCCACCATCATGTTCTGTCCCCCAAGTACAGACTATGCGTTGCGCCCCCCAAGTCCAGCCATTGTATCTGCCCCCCAAGTGCCGCCATCTTTTTCTGCCCCCGAAGTACAGCCTATGCATCGCGCCCCCTAAGTGCTGCCATCATATTCTGATCTCCAAGTACAGCCAATGTGTCTCGCCCCCCAAGTTCACCCGTCATATTCTGCCCCCCAAGTTTGTTTCTGTTCCCCCCATTGATCCATTCAGTTCCTCAGTGCTGGTCGCTGTTGATCAACCATTGTAGTTCTGCACCGTCTCCAGCAGGTGGCGCTGTTGTTTCTTTTCCCGTCTGCTATCGCTGTTGTTCTTTCATTGTCCACCAGGTGGCGATGTCAGTGCTCCTCCCATTGCTGTTAACAGGGTTGCAATGCAAAGGGAGTGTGTGTATACCTGTGTGTGTATATACCTGTGTGTGTGTGTATATACCTGTGTGTGTGTGTATATCTGTGTGTGTGTGTATATCTGTGTGTGTGTGTATCTCTGTGTGTGTGTGTATCTCTGTGTGTGTGTGTATATCTGCGTGTGTGTGTGTATCTGCGTGTGTGTGTGTATATCTGCGTGTGTGTGTGTATATCTGCGTCTGTGTATATCTGTGTGCGTGTATATCTGTGTGTGTATACCTGTGTGTGTGTATACCTGTGTGCGTTTATATCTGTGTGTGTATATATCTGCGCGTGTATATCTGTGTGTGTATATATTTGTGTGTGTATATTTGTGTGTGTGTGTGTATCTGTGTGTGTATAAATCTGTGTGTGTATCTCTTTGTGTACCTGTGTGTGTATCTGTGTGTGTGTATATCTGTGTGTATACCTGTGTGCGTGTATACCTGTGCGTGTGTAAATCTGTCTGTATATATCTGTGTGTGTATCTGTGTGTGTCTATTTCTGTGTGTGTGTACGTCTGTGTGTGTGTATCTCTGTGTGTGTGTAAATATCTGTGTGCGTATATTTCTGTTTGCGTACATTTCTGTTTGTGTACATATCTGTGTGTGTTTGTATCTGTGTGTGTATTTCCGTGTGTGTGTATTTCCGTGTGTGTGCATTTCCGTGTGTGTGCATTTCCGTGTGTGTGTTCATCCATTTGAGTATATATCTCTGTGTGTGTATCTATCTCTGTGTGTGTATCTATCTCTGTGTGTGTATCTATCTCTGTGTGTGTATCTATCTCTGTGTGTGTGTGTGTGTGTGTGTATGTGTGTATGTGTGTGTGTATGTGTGTGTGTATGTGTGTGTGTGTACGTTTCTGTGTGTGTGTACGTATCTGTGTGTGTGTATATCTGTGCGTGTATATATCTGCATTTGTACGTATCTGCATGTGTACATGTGTGTGTGCCTACATCTGTGTGCGTGTATACATCAGTGTTTGTACATATCTGTGTGTGTGTACATATCTGCATGTGTGTACATATCTGTTTTTGTACATATCTGCGTGCATATCTGCATGCGTATATATCTGTGCATGTATCTGCATGTGTGTATATCCACGTGTGTGTATATCTGTGTCTGTATATGTGTGTTTGTGTGCATCTGTGCGTGTGTATACCTGTGCGTGTATATATCTGTCTGTAGATCTGTGTGTGGGTATTTCTGTGTGTACATACCTGTGTGTGTACATACCTGTGTGTGTACATACCTGTGTGTGTACATACCTGTGTGTGTACACATCTGTGTGTGTACACATCTGTGTGTGTGTATATTTGAGTGTGTGTATGTCTGAGTGTGTATGTATCTGTGTGTGTGTATCTCTGCCTGTGTGTGTGTGTATTTGCCTGTGTGTGTGTGTATCTGCCTGTGTGTGTGTGTATCTGCCTGTGTGTATCTGTTTGTGTGTATATCTGTGTCTGTGTATACCTGTGTGTGTACATATCTGCGTGTGTACATATCTGCATGTGTACATATCTGTGGGTGTACATATCTGCGGGTGTAGATATGTACAATCACAGTTATATATGTGTGTACGTATCTGCGTGTGTGTACGTATCTGCGTGTGTGTACGTATCTGCGTGTGTGTACGTATCTGCGTGTGTGTACGTATCTGCGTGTGTGTACGTATCTGCGTGTGTGTACGTATCTGCGTGTGTGTATATCTGCGTGTGTGTATATCTGCGTGTGTGTATATCTGCGTGTGTGTATATCTGCGTGTGTGTATATCTGCGTATATATCTGTGAGTGTATATATCTGTCTGTATATCTGTGTGTGTGTGTATGTCTCTGAGTGTGTACGTATCTCAGTATATCTGCGTGTGTACGTATCTGCGCGCGTACGTATCTGCGCGCGTACGTATCTGCGCGCGTACGTATCTGCGCGCGTACGTATCTGCGCGCGTACGTATCTGCGCGCGTACGTATCTGCGCGCGTACGTATCTGCGCGCGTACGTATCTGCGCGCGTACGTATCTGCGCGCGTACGTATCTGCGCGCGTACGTATCTGCGCGCGTACGTATCTGCGCGCGTACGTATCTGCGCGCGTATATCTATACATCCCTTATACCCCATATCTATCCTGTTGTTCCTATTGCTGTGCTGATGACTTTATTAACCATCCCTCCTTTCCGTCCTCACATGCTGCAGGTTGGATTCCTCTTCTGATTCCATATTGTTTCCGCTCCGCATCCATGCCGTGTGTCAGCTCATCATCTGTGTGCACAATGAAAACTAAGTCACCTATTAGCTGCAGGATCATCTGTTTGGCTGCTGGACCCCATTGTGTACCGCAGGACCCCACTGTGTGCTCTAGGATCATCCCATTGGCTGCAGGACCCCATTGTGTGCTGTAGGATCGTCCCATGCCTGCAGGACACCATTGTGTGCGGTAGGATCATCTATCTCCATCATCATCACCTCCATCATCATCACCTCCATCATCATCACCTCCATCATCATCACCTCCATCATCATCACCTCCATCATCATCACCTCCATCATCATCACCTCCATCATCATCACCTCCATCATCATCACCTCCATCATCATAATAATGGCCTATTGCTAATTAACAATGCTCCATCACTAATAATACTCTATTGCAAAATAATGATATTCCATCACTAACAATTTTCCATTGGCAATTAATCATTCTCCATTGATAATGAATAATAGTCCGTCGATATTAATACTAAGTCAATAGTTAATAATGCTCCGTAGTTCATCAATCAATACATAGTCATACTTAATTGATAGTTAATAATGCTCCATTGCTACTTAATAACACTCTGTTGCTAATTACTAATAGTCCATCGCTAATAATGCTGTAATGCACTAATAATGCTGTAGTGCTTTAATAATGCTCCATCACTCATTAATAATGATCCAACTCTAATTAATAATGCTCCATCGCTCATTAGTAATGCCACATCTCTAATTAATTATGCTACATCACTAATTAATACTGCTCCATCGCTCATTAATAATGCTCCATCAAATACTAATATTGCTCTATAGCTAATAAAGTTCCACTGGTGTTAATAAGACTCCATTCCCAATAAATAAGACTCCATTCCCAATAAATAAGACTCCTTTGCCAATAAGTAAGACTCCTTTGCCAATAAGTAAGACTCCTTTGCCAATAAGTAAGACTCCTTTGCCAATAAGTAAGACTCCTTTGCCAATAAGTAAGACTCCTTTGCCAATAAGTAAGACTCCTTTGCCAATAAGTAAGACTCCTTTGCCAATAAGTAAGACTCCTTTGCCAATAAGTAAGACTCCTTTGCCAATAAGTAAGACTCCTTTGCCAATAAGTAAGACTCCTTTGCCAATAAGTAAGACTCCTTTGCCAATAAGTAAGACTCCTTTGCCAATAAGTAAGACTCCTTTGCTAATTAAGAAACATTCCTAATAAATAAGACTTCATTGCCAATAAATATGAATACACTGATAATTAGTAAGACTATATTGCTAATAAATGAGACTCCATTGCTAATAAATAAAACTCCTTCAATATTTAAGACTCCATTGCCATTAAATAAGACTGCATTGCCAATAAATAAGACTCCATTGCTAATTAGACTCCACCGAAAATAAATAAGACAACATTGCTAATAATTAAGACTCCATTGCCAATAAATATGAATCCATTCCTTATTAATAAGAACTGGTAATAAATAAGACTCTATTGCTGCTAAATAAGACTGCATTGCTGATAAATAAGACACCATTGCTTATAAGTAAGGCTCCATTTCTAATAAATAAGAATCCAGTGCCAATAAATAAAACTCAATTGCCAATAAATAAGCCTCCATTGCCACTAAGTATGACTCTCTTACTAATTAGACTCCATTGCTAATAAATAAGAGTTTATTGCTAATAAATAAGACTCAATTGCTAATTAGTAAGACTGCGTATCCAATGAATAAGACTGCGTATCCAATGAATAAGACTGCGTATCCAATGAATAAGACTGCGTATCCAATGAATAAGACTGCGTATCCAATGAATAAGACTGCGTATCCAATGAATAAGACTGCGTATCCAATGAATAAGACTGCGTATCCAATGAATAAGACTGCGTATCCAATGAATAAGACTGCGTATCCAATGAATAAGACTGCGTATCCAATGAATAAGACTGCGTATCCAATGAATAAGACTGCGTATCCAATGAATAAGACTCCATTGCCTATAATTAAGACTCCATTGCCTATAATTAAGACTCCATTGCCTATAATTAAGACTCCATTGCCTATAATTAAGACTCCAAGGCCAATAAATAGGACTCCATTGGCAATAACTAAGACTCCATTGGCAATAACTAAGACTCCATTGCCTATAAATAAGACTCCATTGCCTATAAATAAGACTCCATTGCCTATAAATAAGACTCCATTGCCAATAAATAAGACTCCATTGCCAATAAATAAGACTCCATTGCCAATAAGTTAGACTCCACTGGTAATAAATAAGACTCCACTGATAATTAGTAAGTCTATATTGATAATATTTGAGACTTGATTGCTAATAAATAAGACTCCATTGCCGTTAAGTCTCCATTGCCATTAAGTACGACTCCATTGCCAATAAATCAGACTCCATTAATAATTAAGACTCAATTGCTAATAAAAAACACTCCATTGCTAATACATAATATTTCATTGCCAGTAATTAAGACTCCATTGCCTATAATTAAATGTCTATAGCCTATAATTAAGACTCCATTGCCAATAAATAGAATTACATTAATAATGAATACTCCGTTGCTAATAAATAAGACTCCATTGCTAGTACATAGGAATCCAATGCTAATTAGTAAGACTCCATTGCCAATAAATAATCATCCATTGCCAGTAAATAAGAATCCACATCCATTAAATAAAACTCCATATCCAGTAAATAAGAATGTATCGCTAATAAATAAGACTCAATTGCTAATAAATATGACTGAATTTCCAGCAAATAAGACTCACTTGCTAATTAGACTCCATTGCCAATAACTAAGACTGTATTACCAATAATAATAGTATATTGCCAATCAATAAGACTCCATTGCTAATAATTAAGACACCACTGTCAATACTTAAGACTCCACTGGCAATATATAGATTAAATTGCCAACAAGCAAGAGTCCATTGCCAGCAATAATAATATATTGCCATTATATTAGACTGCATTGCTAATAAGTAAGACTCCATTGCTAATAAATAAGACTCCATTGCTAATAAATAAGACTCCATTGCTAATAAATAAGACTCCATTGCTAATAAATAAGACTCCATTGCTAATAAATAAGACTCCATTGCTAATAAATAAGACTCCATTGCTAATAAATAAGACTCCATTGCTAATAAATAAGACTCCATTGCTAATAAATAAGACTCCATGCCTAATAAATAAGACTCCATGCCTAATAAATAAGACTCCATGCCTAATAAATAAGACTCCATGCCTAATAAATAAGACTCCATAGCTAATTAGACTCCAATACTAACAATTAAGAAGACATTGGTAATAAATAAGAATCTATTGGTAATAACTAAGAACCAAGTGCTAATTACTAAGACTCCATTGCCAATAAATAAGACTCCATTGCCAATAAATTAGAGTCCATGTGTAATAAATAAGGCTGCATTGCCAATTAATAATAGTCCATTGCTAATTACACTCCATTGCTAATAACTAAGACTCGTTTGCTAATAAATAAGGATCCATTGATAATAACTAAGACTCCATTGACAATCAATCAGACTCTATTGCTTAATAGGCTCCATTGCTACTAAATTAGACTCCATTGCCAATAATTAAGACTCCATTAATAACAAATAAGACTCTATTGAAAATAAATATATTAGACTCCGTCTACAAGAAATAAGTCTCCATTGCCAATAAATAAGACTCCATTGCCAATGAATAAGACTCCATTGCCAATGAATAAGACTCCATTGCCAATGAATAAGACTCCATTGCCAATGAATAAGACTCCATTGCCAATAAATAAGACTCCATTGCCAATAAATAAGACTCCATTGCCAATAAATAAGACTCCATTGCCAATAAATAAGACTCCATTGCCAATAAATAAGACTCCATTGCCAATAAATAAGACTCCATTGCCAATAAATAAGACTCCATTGCCAATAAATAAGACTCCATTGCTAATTAGACTCCAATACTAACAATTAAGAAGACATTGTTAATAACTAAGAATGCAGTGCTAATAAGTAAGATTCCAGTGCTAATGAATAAGACTCCATTGCCAATAAAAGAGACTAAACTGCCAATAAATAAAACCCCATTGCTAATAATTCAATCTCCATTTGCAATAAATCAGACGATAATGCCAAGAATTGAGATTCCGGTGCTGATAAATAAGACCTTATCACTAATAAGACTCCATTGCGAATTAGACTGATATGAAATAAATACGAATCCATCTGCAATCAATATGAGTCCGTAGCCAATAAATAAGAGTCTATTGCTGATAAATTACAATCCATTGCCAATAAATAAAACTCTATTGCTAATAAATAGGACTGCATTGCTCATTGATAAGACTCCATTGCCAATAAATATACTACATATATGATTCCATCGCTAAATAATAAGTATCCATTGCCAATAAATCAGACTCCATTGCAAATACATAAAACTCCGTGGCCAATAAATAAGACTCAATTGCTAATTAAACAACATTCCTAACAAATAAGACTCCATTGCCAACAAATATATAAGACTCCATAGGCAATAATATATAAGACTCCATAGGCAATAATATATAAGACTCCATAGGCAATAATATATAAGACTCCATAGGCAATAATATATAAGACTCCATAGGCAATAATATATAAGACTCCATAGACAATAATATTCCATAGCCAATAATAAGACTAAGTAAGACTCCATTGCCAATCAATAGGAGTCCATTGCCAATCAATAGGAGTCCATTGCCAATCAATAGGAGTCCATTGCCAACTAATGGGACCCCATTGCCAACTAATGGGACCCCATTGCCATTCAATAGAACTGACTCCATTGCCATTCAATAGAACTGACTCCATTGCCATTCAATAGAACTGACTCCATTGCCATTCAATAGAACTGACTCCATTGCCATTCAATAGAACTGACTCCATTGCCATTCAATAGAACTGACTCCATTGCCATTCAATAGAACTGACTCCATTGCCATTCAATAGAACTGACTCCATTGCCATTCAATAGAACTGACTCCATTGCCATTCAATAGAACTGACTCCATTGCCATTCAATAGAACTGACTCCATTGCCATTCAATAGAACTGACTCCATTGCCATTCAATAGAACTGACTCCATTGCCATTCAATAGAACTGACTCCATTGCCATTCAATAGAACTGACTCCATTGCCATTCAATAGAACTGACTCCATTGCCATTCAATAGAACTGACTCCATTGCCATTCAATAGAACTGACTCCATTGCCATTCAATAGAACTGACTCCATTGCCATTCAATAGAACTGACTCCATTGCCATTCAGTAGAACTGACTCCATTGCCATTCAATAGAACTGACTCCATTGCCATTCAATAGAACTGACTCCATTGCCATTCAATAGAACTGACTCCATTGCCATTCAATAGAACTGACTCCATTGCCATTCAATAGAACTGACTCCATTGCCATTCAATAGAACTGACTCCATTGCCATTCAATAGAACTGACTCCATTGCCATTCAATAGAACTGACTCCATTGCCATTCAATAGAACTGACTCCATTGCCATTCAATAGAACTGACTCCATTGCCATTCAATAGAACTGACTCCATTGCCATGCAATAGAACTGACTCCATTGCCATGCAATAGAACTGACTCCATTGCCATGCAATAGAACTGACTCCATTGCCATGCAATAGAACTGACTCCATTGCCATGCAATAGAACTGACTCCATTGCCATGCAATAGAACTAGGGGTGTAATGGGGAGTTATGGGGTATTAATGGGGTGTGATGTGTGTATATCTGTGTGTATATCTATATATCCCTTATGCCCCAGATCCATCCTGTTGTTCCTATTGCAGTGATGATGCCTTTAGTAACCCTCCCATTGGCCGCTGGATTGTCCCATTGGCTGCTGGATCGTCCCATTGGCTGCTGGATCGTCCCATTGGCTGCTGGATCGTCCCATTGGCTGCTGGACCCCAATGTGTGAGGTAGGATCATCTATCTCCATCATCACCTTCATCACCATAATAATGGCCTATTGCTAATGAATAATGCACCGACAGATACTAATACTGCTCTAGAGTTAATGAAGTGCCACTGGTGTTAATAAGACTCCATTGCCAATAATAAGACTCCATTGCCAATAATAAGACTCCATTGCCAATAATAAGACTCCATTGCCAATAATAAGACTCCATTGCCAATAATAAGACTCCATTGCCAATAATAAGACTCCATTGCCAATAATAAGACTCCATTGCCAATAATAAGACTCCATTGCCAATAATAAGACTCCATTGCCAATAATAAGACTCCATTGCCAATAATAAGACTCCATTGCCAATAATAAGACTCCATTGCCAATAATAAGACTCCATTGCCAATAATAAGACTCAACTGCCAATAAATAAGACTCCATTGCCATTAAGACTCCATTGCTAATAAGTAAGACTCCATTGGCAATATGTATGACTGCATTGCCAATAGGTAAGCCTCCACTGCTAATTAATAAGACTATATTGCTAATAAATAAGACTCCATTGCCAATAAATAGACTGAATTGCCAACAAGCAAGAGTCCATTGCCAGCAATAATACTATATTGCCAATATATAAGGCTCGATTTCTAATAAATAAGACTCCATTGACTAAAAGTAAGACTCCATTGCCACTAAATTAGTCTCCATTGCCAAGAATTAATTCAGACTCCATTGCTAATAAATAAAACTCCATTAATAACTAAGACTCCATTGCTAATAAGTAACACTCCATTGCCAACAAATAAGACTCCATTGCTAATTAGACTTTCTTACCAATAAATCAGACTCCATTGCCAATAAATAACAGTCCAATGCCAATAATGTGCCATTGCCAATAAATGAGAATCCATTCCTAATTAATAAGACTCCACTGCTAATAAATAAGACTCCATTGCCAATAAGTAAGACTCTGTTGCCAATAATAATTAAGACTCCATTAACAATAATTAAGACTCCATTGACAATAAATGGAACTCCATTGATGATAATATGCCATTGCCAATAAATAAGACTCCATTCTTAATTAATAAGACTGCATTGCTAATTAGACTCCAGTGTTAATTAATCAGACTCCGTAGCCAATCAGAAGTCAGAGCCCGTAGCCAATCAGAAGTCAGAGCCCGTAGCCAATCAGAAGTCAGAGCCCGTAGCCAATCAGAAGTCAGAGCCCGTAGCCAATCAGAAGTCAGAGCCCGTAGCCAATCAGAAGTCAGAGCCCGTAGCCAATCAGAAGTCAGAGCCCGTAGCCAATCAGAAGTCAGAGCCCGTAGCCAATCAGAAGTCAGAGCCCGTAGCCAATCAGAAGTCAGAGCCCGTAGCCAATCAGAAGTCAGAGCCCGTAGCCAATCAGAAGTCAGAGCCCGTAGCCAATCAGAAGTCAGAGCCCGTAGCCAATCAGAAGTCAGAGCCCGTAGCCAATCAGAAGTCAGAGCCCGTAGCCAATCAGAAGTCAGAGCCCGTAGCCAATCAGAAGTCAGAGCCCGTAGCCAATCAGAAGTCAGAGCCCGTAGCCAATCAGAAGTCAGAGCCCGTAGCCAATCAGAAGTCAGAGCCCGTAGCCAATCAGAAGTCAGAGCCCGTAGCCAATCAGAAGTCAGAGCCCGTAGCCAATCAGAAGTCAGACTCCGTAGCCAATCAGAAGTCAGACTCCGTAGCCAATCAGAAGTCAGACTCCGTAGCCAATCAGAAGTCAGACTCCGTAGCCAATCAGAAGTCAGACTCCGTAGCCAATCAGAAGTCAGACTCCGTAGCCAATCAGAAGTCAGACTCCGTAGCCAACAAATATGACTCCATTGACATATAAGTACGACTCCATTGCTAATTAGTATCCATTACCAATAAATGACAGTCCATTGCTAATAACTAAGAGTCCATTTCCAATAAATAAGACTCCACTGCTAATTAGACTCCATTGTTAATAAATAAGACTCCTTTGCTGATAAATAAGACTCCATTGCCAGCAATAATACTGTATTGCCATTATATTAGACTCCATTGCCATTATATTAGACTCCATTCTTAATTAATAAGTCTCCATTGCTAATTAGACTCCATAGCCAATAAATAAGACTCCATAGCCAATAAATAAGACTCCATAGCCAATAAATAAGACTCCATAGCCAATAAATAAGACTCCATAGCCAATAAATAAGACTCCATTGACAATAAATAAGACTCCATTGACAATAAATAAGACTCCATAGCCAATATATATTAGTACATTGTCAATAAATGAAACTCCATTGCAAATAAGACTCCACTGCCTATAAATGAGACTCCATTGCCAATAAATAACATTCCACTGCCAATATATGAGACTCCATTGCTAATAAATGAGGCTCCATTGCTAATAGATATTAGTACGTTGTCAATAAATAAAACTCCATTGCCAATAAATTAGTCTCCATGGCTAATAAATAAGAATCCATGCCTAATACATTTGACTCCATTGCCAATAAATAAGACTCCATTGCTAATTAGACTCCAATACTAACAATTAAGAAGACATTGGTAATAAATAAGAATCTATTGGTAATAACTAAGAACCCAGTGCTAATAAATAAGTCTCCATTGCCAATAATTAAGACTCCACAGCCAATAAATAGACTAAATTGCCAACAAGCAAGAGTCCATTGCCAACAATAATAATATATTGCCAATATAATAGACTGCATTGCTAATAAGACTCCATTGACAAAAAGTAATACTCCATTCCTAATTAGACTCAATTGCCAATAAATAAGATTCCATTGCTAATAAATAAGACTCCATTGCCAATAAATAAATATGACTCCACTGTCAATCAATAAGACTCCATTGCCAGTAAGTCAGACTTCACTGTTAATTGGACTCCATTGGTAATAACTAAGACTCCATTGCTAATAAATAATACTGCATTAATAATGAATACTCCATTGCTAATAAATACAACTCCATGGCTAGTACATAAGAATCCAATGCTAATTAGTAAGACTCCATTGCCAATAAATATACTACATTTGCAATATATAAGACTCCATTGCTCATTAGACTCCATTGCTCATTAGACTCCATTGCTCATTAGACTCCATTGCTCATTAGACTCCATTGCTCATTAGACTCCATTGCTCATTAGACTCCATTGCTCATTAGACTCCATTGCTCATTAGACTCCATTGCTCATTAGACTCCATTGCTCATTAGACTCCATTGCTCATTAGACTCCATTGCTCATTAGACTCCATTGCTCATTAGACTCCATTGCTCATTAGACTCCATTGCTCATTAGACTCCATTGCTCATTAGACTCCATTGCTCATTAGACTCCATTGCTCATTAGACTCCATTGCTAATAAATTAGACGCCATATCATATTAAACTCTATAATAATGATATATTATTATTATGAATTAATATATGACTCCATCGCTAAATAATAACTATCCATTGCTAATAGATAAGAATCCATTCCTAATTAATAAGACTCCATTGCCAAGAAATGAGTCCACTGCCAATAGTCTCCATTGCCAATAAGTAAGACTCCATTAACAATAAGTAAGACGCCGTTGACAATACATTGAACTCCATAGCCAATAATATGCCATTGCCCATAAATAAGACTCCATTCTTAGTTAATAAGACTGCATTGCTAGTTAGACTCCATTAACAATACATTAGACTCCATTGCCCATCACTAAGACTCCATTGCCCATCACTAAGACTCCATTGCCCATCACTAAGACTCCATTGCCCATCACTAAGACTCCATTGCCCATCACTAAGACTCCATTGCCCATCACTAAGACTCCATTGCCCATCACTAAGACTCCATTGCCCATCACTAAGACTCCATTGCCCATCACTAAGACTCCATTGCCCATCACTAAGACTCCATTGCCCATCACTAAGACTCCATTGCCCATCACTAAGACTCCATTGCCCATCACTAAGACTCCATTGCCCATCACTAAGACTCCATTGCCCATCACTAAGACTCCATTGCCCATCACTAAGACTCCATTGCCCATCACTAAGACTCCATTGCCAATTAGACTTAATTGCTAATAGATAAGACCCCACTGCTCATTAGACTCCATTGCCTATAAATCAGAGTCCATTGCTATAAAATAAAATTCCATTGCTAATAAGATTCATTTGCCAATAAATAAAACATCATTGCCAATAACTGAGACTCCACTGACATTTAATAAGACTCCATTGCAAACAAATAATCCTCCATTGCCAATACATAAGACTCCATTGCCAATACATAATCCTCCATTGCCAATACATAAGACTCCATTGCCAATACATAAGACTCCATTGCCAATACATAAGACTCCATTGCCAATACATAAGACTCCATTGCCAATACATAAGACTCCATTGCCAATACATAAGACTCCATTGCCAATACATAAGACTCCATTGCCAATACATAAGACTCCATTGCCAATACATAAGACTCCATTGCCAATACATAAGACTCCATTCCTAATTAATAAGACTCCATTGCCAATACACAAGACTCCATTCCTAATTAATAAGACTCCATTCCTAATTAATAAGACTCCATTCCTAATTAATAAGACTCCATTCCTAATTAATAAGACTCCATTCCTAATTAATAAGACTCCATTCCTAATTAATAAGACTCCATTCCTAATTAATAAGACTCCATTCCTAATTAATAAGACTCCATTCCTAATTAGACGCCACTGCTAATAAATAGGACACCATTGCCTAGAAATGAGACTCCATAGACAATAAATAAGACTCCATAGACAATAAATAAGACTCCATAGACAATAAATAAGACTCCATAGCCCATAAATAAGACTCCATAGCCCATAAATAAGACTCCATAGCCCATAAATAAGACTCCATTGCCCATAAATAAGACTCCATTGCCCATAAATAAGACTCCATTGCCCATAAATAAGACTCCATTGCCCATAAATAAGACTCCATTGCCCATAAATAAGACTCCATTGCCCAATATAAAAGACTCCATTGCCCAATATAAAAGACTCCATTGACAACAAATGCAACTCCATTGCCAGTAATATGCCATTCCCAACAAGTGATAATCCTTTCTTAATTAATAAGACTCCATTGCTAATTAGACTTCATTGCCAAGAAATAAGACGCCATTGCCAATAAATAGACTGAATTGCCAACAAGCAAGAGTCCATTGCCTGCAATAATACTATATTGCCAATATATAAGGCTCCATTTCTAATAAATAAGACTCCACTGACTAAAAGTAAGACTCCATTGCCACTAAATTAGTCTCCATTGCCAAGAATTAATTCAGACTCCATTGCCAAGAAGTAAGTCAGACTCCATTGCTAATAAATAAAACTCCATTAATAACTAAGACTCCATTGCTAATAAGTAACACTCCATTGCCAACAAATAAGACTCCATTGCTAATTAGACTTTCTTACCGATAAATCAGACTCCATTGCCAATAAATAACAGTCCATTGCCAATAATGTGCCATTGCCAATAAATGAGAATCCATTCCTAATTAATAAGACTCCACTGCTAATAAATAAGACCGCACTTCTCATTAGACTCCATTGCCACTAAATAAGACTCCACTGCCAATAAATAAATAAGACTCCATTGCCAATAAGTAAGACTCTGTTGCCAATAATAATTAAGACTCCATTAACAATAATTAAGACTCCATTGACAATAAATGGAACTCCATTGATGATAATATGCCATTGCCAATAAATAAGATTCCATTCGTAATTAATAAGACTGCATTGCTAATTAGACTCCGTAGCCAATCAGAAGTCAGACTCCGTAGCCAATCAGAAGTCAGACTCCGTAGCCAATCAGAAGTCAGACTCCGTAGCCAATCAGAAGTCAGACTCCGTAGCCAATCAGAAGTCAGAGTCCGTAGCCAATCAGAAGTCAGAGTCCGTAGCCAATCAGAAGTCAGAGTCCGTAGCCAATCAGAAGTCAGAGTCCGTAGCCAATCAGAAGTCAGAGTCCGTAGCCAATCAGAAGTCAGAGTCCGTAGCCAATCAGAAGTCAGAGTCCGTAGCCAATCAGAAGTCAGAGTCCGTAGCCAATCAGAAGTCAGAGTCTGTAGCCAATCAGAAGTCAGAGTCCGTAGCCAATCAGAAGTCAGAGTCCGTAGCCAATCAGAAGTCAGAGTCCGTAGCCAATCAGAAGTCAGAGTCCGTAGCCAATCAGAAGTCAGAGCCCGTAGCCAATCAGAAGTCAGACTCCGTAGCCAATCAGAAGTCAGACTCCGTAGCCAATCAGAAGTCAGACTCCATAGCCAATCAGAAGTCAGACTCCATAGCCAATCAGAAGTCAGAGTCCGTAGCCAATCAGAAGTCAGAGTCCGTAGCCAATCAGAAGTCAGAGTCCGTAGCCAATAATATGCCATTGCCAATAAATAAGACTCCATTCCTAATTAATAAGACTCCATTGCCAACAAATAGGTAGGACTCCATTGCCAATAAATAAGATTCCACTGCCAATGAATAAGACTCCATTGCTTATTAGACTGTATTGCCAAGGAATAAGACTCCATTCCCACTAAATAGGACTCCATTGCTGATAAATAACACTCCATTTTCTCTAAGTCAGACTCCATAGGCAATAAATCAGACTCCATAGCCAATAAATAACAGTCCATTGCTAATAATATGCCATTGCCAATAAATAAGAATCCATTCTTAATTAATAGGACTCCACTGCTAATTAGACTGCATTGCGAATAAATAAGACTCCATCGCCAATTAATAGGACCTCATTGATAATACATAGTAGAAGAATCCATTGCTAATAAATAAGGCTCCATTGCCAATAATTAAGACTCCATTGATAATACATAAGAATCCATTGCCAATAAATAAGACTCCATTGCTCATAAATAAGACTCTACTGCCAGTAACTAAGACTCCATCGACAATAAATAAAAGTCTGTTGCTAATTAATAAGACTCCATTGCTAATAAATGAAACACCATTGCTAATAACTAAGACTCCACTGCCAATAAATAAATCAGACTCCATTGCCAATAAATAAGCCTCCATTGCCAATAAATTAGTCTCCATGGCTAATAAATAAGAATCCATGCCTAATAAATTTGACCCCATTGCCAATAAATAAGAATCTGTTGCCGATCAATATGACTCCATTGCTTATAATTAAGACTCCATTGCTAATTAATAATACTACATTAATAATAAATACTCCATTGCCATTAAATAAGATTCCATTGCTAATTAGTCACACTGCGTTGAAAATAAGACTCAACTGCTAATTAAACAACATTCCTAATACATTAGGCTCTGTTGCCAACAGATAAGACTCCACTGATAATAAATGGAACTCCATTGCAAATAAATGAAACTCGATTGCCAATTATTGGAACTCCATTGCCAATAATTGAGAATCCATTCCTAATTAATAAGACTCCATTGCCAATAAATAAGATTCCACTGACACTAAATACGACTCCATTGCTAATATGTAAGACTGCACTGCCAATATGCAAGACTCCATTTGCAATCTGTATGACTCCATTGGTAATAACTAAAAATACACTGCCAATAAATGACTCCACTGCCAATAAATAGACTGAATAGCCAACAAGCAAGAGTCCATAGCCAACAATAATACTATATGGCCATTAAATTTGACTCCATTGCTAATAAGACTCCATTGCTAATAAATAAGACTTCATTGCTAATACATAAAACTCCATTGCCAATACATAAGACTCAATTGGTAATTAAAAAATATCCCTAATAAATAAGACTCTATTGCAATAAGTAATACCCCAATGTTAATAAGTAAGACTCCACTGCCAATAAATAAGACTATATTGATAATATTCGAGACTCGATTGCTAATAAATAAATCTGCATTAATAAATAAGACTCCATTGCCAATAAATAAGACTCCATTGCCAACAATTAAGACTCCATAGGAACCAAATAAGACTCCATTGCCAGTAAATAAGACTCCATTGACAATAAATAAGAATCCATTGCTGATAAGATGCCACTGCCAATAAATAAGACTCAATTCCTAATTAATAAGACTCCAGTGACAAGAAATAAGACTCCATTGCTATAAAATGAAACACCATTGCTAATAACTAAGACTCCATTGACAATAATAAGTAAGACTCCATTGACCATAAATGAAACTCCATTGACAATAACATGCCATTGCCAATAAATAAGACTCCAATCTTAATTAATAAGACTCCACTTCCGATAATTAAGACTCCATTGCCAATAAAATAGACTCCATTGCTAACAATTAAGAATCCATTGGTAATAAACAGGACTCCAGTGACAATACATAAGAATCCAGTGACAATAAATAAGACTCCATTGCCAATAAATAAGACTCCATAGCTAATAAATAGAACTCCATTGTCAAGATATACGACTCCATTGCTAATAATATGCCATTGCCAATAAATAAGAATCCATTCCTAATTAGTAAGAGTCCATTGCATATAAATTAGACTCCATTGCCAATTAATAGGAGCCCATTGATAATACATATGAATCCATTTATAATAAATAAGACTCCAGTGCCAATAAATAAAACTCAATTGCTAATAAATAAGACTCTATATCCAGTAAATAAGACTCCATAGCAAATAATTAAGACTCCATTGCTAATTAGTATCCATTGCCAATAAATTAAACTCCATTGCTATTAACTAAGAGTCCATTTCCAACAAATAAGACTCCACTGCTAATTAGACTCCTTAGCTAATTACTATGACTCCATTGCCAATAAATAAGACTCCATTAATAACAAATAAGACTCTATCGAAAATAAATATATAAGACTCCGTCTACAATAAATAAGACTGCATTGCTAATAAATAAGACTCCTTTGCTAATAAATAAGACTCCTTTGCCAATACATAAGACTCCAATGCTAATATAATGGACTCCACTGCCCATAAATAAGACTCCACTGCCCATAATAAGTAAGACTCCATTGCCAATAAAGGGAACTCCATTGACTATAATATGCCATTGCCAATAAATAAGACTCTATTCCTAATTAATAAGACTCCACTGCCAATAAGTAAGATTCCATTGCCAACAAATAAGATTCCACTGCCAGTACATAAGACTCCATTGCCAATAACTAAGACTCCATTGCTAATACTTCAGAATATATTGCCAATAATTAAGACTACAATGTTAATAAATACGTCTCCTCTGCTAATAAATAAGACTCCATTGCCAATAATTAACAATCCCTTGCTAATAATATGCCACTGCCAATAAATGAGAATCCATTCCTAATTAGTAAGACTCCATTGGTTATTAATAAGGCTCCATTGCTAATAAATAAGTCTCTGTTGCTAATAACTAAGACTCCATTGCCTATAAATAGGACTCCTTTTGCAATAAATAAGACTCCTTGTCCAATTAATATCACCCCATTGATAATACATAGTAAAGAATCCATTGCTAATAAATAAGACTCCATTGCTGATCAGTCTCCATTGTTAATTAGACTCTATTGTCAATAAATAAGACTCCTTAGCCAATAATAATACTATATTGCCAATAAATCAGACTCCATTGCAAATACATCAAACTCCGTGGCCAATAAATAAGACTCAATTGCTAATTAAACAACATTCCTAACATATAGGAGTCCATAGACAATAACATATAGGAGTCCATAGACAATAACATATAGGAGTCCATAGACAATAACATATAGGAGTCCATAGACAATAACATATAGGAGTCCATAGACAATAACATATAGGAGTCCATAGACAATAACATATAGGAGTCCATAGACAATAACATATAGGAGTCCATTGCCTATCAATAGGAGTCCATTGCCTATCAATAGGAGTCCATTGCCTATCAATAGGAGTCCATAGCCAATACATAAGACTCCATTACTAATTAGACTTTCTTACCAATAAATCAGACTCCATTGCCTATATATATAATATTCCATTGCTAAAAAGACTCTATTAATAGATTAATAGATTAATAGACCAATCAATAGGACTCCACTGCTAATAATTAAGACTCCGTTGCTGATAAATAGGAATCCATTACTGATAAGTAGGACTCCATTGCCAATAAGTAAGACTCCATTGCCACTTATTCAATAAGACTCCATTGCTAATTAGTAATACTACATTGCTAATAAATAATATTCCTTTGCTAATAAAAAAGTCTACATTACCACTTAATAAAACTCCATTGCTAATACTTCAGAATATATTGCCAATAATTAAGAGTACATTGATAATAAATATGTCTCCTCTGCCAATAAATAAGACTCCAGTGCCACTAAATTACAATCCATTGCCAATAATATGCCATTGCGAATACATGAGAATCCATTCCTAATAAATAAGACTTCATTGCCAATAAATAGGACTCCATTGCCAATAAATAAGACTCCATTGCCAATTAATACGACTCCACTGATAATATATAAGAATCCATTTCTAATAAATAAGACTCCATTGCCCATAAATAAGACACAATTGCTAATTAAACATTTCTAATAATTAAGACTCCATTGCCAATAATTAAGACTCCACTGCCAATAAATAGACTAAATTGCCAACAAGCAAGAGTCCATTGCCAACAATAATACTATATTGCCAACAATTAATATTCCATTGCCAATAAGACTCCATTGACAAAAAGTAAGACTCCATTCCTAATTACACTCAATTGCCTATAAATAAGATTCCATTGCTAATAAATAAGACTCCATTGATAATAAATGGAAATCCATTTCAAATAAATGAAACTGCATTGCCAATACATGAGAATCCATTCCTAATTAATAAGACTCCAAAGCTGATAATTAAGACTCCACTGACAATAGATGAGACTATATTGATAATATTTCAGACTCCATTGCTAATAAGTAAGATTCCAATGATAATAATTAGTAGGACTCCGTTGCCACTAAATAAGACTCCATTGCCAATGAATAAGACTCCATTGCCAATGAATAAGACTCCATTGCCAATGAATAAGACTCCATTGCCAATGAATAAGACTCCATTGCCAATGAATAAGACTCCATTGCCAATGAATAAGACTCCATTGCCAATGAATAAGACTCCATTGCCAATGAATAAGACTCCATTGCCAATGAATAAGACTCCATTGCCAATGAATAAGACTCCATTGCCAATGAATAAGACTCCATTGCCAATGAATAAGACTCCATTGCCAATGAATAAGACTCCATTGCCAATGAATAAGACTCCATTGCCAATGAATAAGACTCCATTGCCAATGAATAAGACTCCATTGCCAATGAATAAGACTCCATTGCCAATATTGTGGTACTCAGGGATATGATTTAGCAGAGGTTTGTTGTTGTGGTATTGTTTTGTGGTTGTTTTTTAAGAGATAGGCTACTGGTTAGGCTGCGGTTGGACTTGATGATCTTCAAGGTCTTTTCCAACCTGAGTAATTCTATTCTATGATTCTATAAATAAGACTCCATTGCCAATAAATAAGACTCCATAGCCAATAAATAAGACTCCATTGCCAATAAATAAGACTCCATTGCCAATAAATAAGACTCCATTGCCAATAAATAAGACTCCATTGCCAATAAATAAGACTCCATTGCCAATAAATAAGACTCCATTGCCAATAAATAAGACTCCATTGCCAATAAATAAGACTCCATTGCCAATAAATAAGACTCCATTGCTAATTGGACTCCATTGTTAATAAATAGAACTCCTTTTCCAATAAATAGGACCCCATTGATAATGCATAAGAATCCATTTCTAATAAATGAGACTCCATTGCAAATAAATAAGACTCCATTGCCTATACATCAGACTCCATTGCTATAAAATAAAATTCCATTGCTAATAAGATTCCTTTGCCAATAAATAAAACACCATTGCTAATAACTAAGACTCCACTGACAATTAATAAGACTCCATTGCAAACAAATAAGACTCCATTGCCAATAAATAATCCTCCATTCCAAATAAATAAGACTCCCTGTCCAATATTAAAGACTCCCTGTCCAATATTAAAGACTCCCTGTCCAATATTAAAGACTCCCTGTCCAATATTAAAGACTCCCTGTCCAATATTAAAGACTCCCTGTCCAATATTAAAGACTCCCTGTCCAATAAATAAGACTCCCTGTCCAATAAATAAGACTCCCTGTCCAATAAATAAGACTCCCTGTCCAATAAATAAGACTCCCTGTCCAATAAATAAGACTCCCTGTCCAATAAATAAGACTCCCTGTCCAATAAATAAGACTCCCTGTCCAATAAATAAGACTCCATTGCCAATAAATAAGACTCCATTGCCAATAAATAAGACTCCATTGCCAATAAATAAGACTCCATTGCCAATAAATAAGACTCCATAGCCAATAAATAAGACTCCATAGCCAATAAATAAGACTCCATAGCCAATAAATAAGACTCCATAGCCAATAAATAAGACTCCATTGCCAATAATTAAGACTCCATAGCCAATAATTAAGACTCCATAGCCAATAATTAAGACTCCATTGCCAATAATTAAGACTCCATAGCCAATAAATAAGACTCCATTGCCAATAATTAAGACTCCATAGCCAATAATAAGACTCCATTGCCCATAAATAAGACTCCATCAATTTAAGTGAATAAGTGAATGCTTGTGTTAGCCTTCACTGCCAATCATTGTTCAGTCGTGGTGTGTTTCTCATTCTTTAACCCTTCGTTTCCAATTAGTGTCCACTCTTTGTCTGTGTTTCCTGGTCTACCCATTAACTGCCACTCACTGTCCAGTCTTTCTCTGTATCTCATTCTCTATTTACTGCTACTCAGTGTCCAATGGTTCTGTGTCTCTGTCATGTTTCACTGCCCCTCGTTGTGCAATCTGTCTCTCATTCTCTACCCATTAACTGCCATTCACTGTCCAATCATTCACCATGTCTCATTCTGTACTGATAGGGAACATGGTCAAGTTCTCAGCCAATATGCTCCTCATTTATGGGAACATGGTCAAGTTCTCAGCCAATATGCTCCTCATTTATGGGAACATGGTCAAGTTCTCAGCCAATATGCTCCTCATTTATGGGAACATGGTAAAGATCTCAGCCAATATGCTCCTCATTTATCCCCTGTATAGCACCGAACCATGACCCATGTAGGTCATGTTAGACTATTAGAACCATGACCCATGTAGGTCATGTTAGACTATTAGAACCATGACCCATGTAGGGGTGTTAGACTGTTGTGAAATCATCAACAGTAGAGTTAGACAAAAATAGTGCTGACGTTGTCATTTAGTAGTTAATAAGTTGGTGATCATGAGACAGATGGAATGGACCGGCCTAGCTTGGAGAGCTCGGATGAAAGAAGACCATGAAACAGATGGAATGGACTGGTTTCGACTGGATACCTTAGATGAACGACAAATACCACGTGAAGCATGACCCCTCCTCTGGGTCAGTCCTTGCTGGCCTTCCAACACTAAGTCAACGTCACTCCACCGTCTCAATCTCCCTCATTGCCCCACAGCGTCACTCACTCACATCACCCCCCACATTGTCTCTGCCCCACATTCTCACCCCACACCATCAGTGCAGTCTCAGAGCAAGGCCTTACCTGCTGTAGTGCAGTAATAGAACAGGCAATGCAGCAGCGCCGGCGGAGAAGCGCAGTCCTGGAGCACAGCACGGCAGGTAACGGTCACACACAGCAGCAATGAAGGCAGAACAGAAAAGAGGAGCTCCTCAATGTGGGCAGAGCTTCCAGCAGAAGGAGCTGCAGCAAAAGCCTCCTCCCTTCCACTGGCAGCCCTTATATGAGGATTGGGAGGGGGCGGAGCCAGGGTCCACCAATCAGGTGCATTGCAATGCAGCCAATCGGGTGCATTGCCTGCAGCTGTGCTGTGCTGCCCCCAATCATGGCTTCCTGCGTGACTCCCAGTGAGCACAGGTGGGAGCAGTTCAGGGCTGGAAGCTGATTGGGCCCAGCCTGGCTCCACCCCCCTCCTTGAGCCACATTTAAGGGCTGTGCTTGGAGATCCTTTCCTTTGGGCTGCACAGTGAGTGTTGGGCTTTGCAGTGCGGTAAGAAATTCCTTCTTTATTACTGGGTTTTAGATTTCCACTTTTTGGGGCTCTTGGCTGCGTTTAAGGATGGGTCGAAGGAGCAGCATTTGTGTCTGGAATCCGCTTCCTTTGGAGAGCTGGGTGAGCCATTTCCCATCCTTTCTTTATTTCAGGGCTTTGGGGGTGAAGGAAGCGGGGTGGAACAGGGGGCACAAGTTGGTCTGTCCCATCCCTGGAGCTGTTTGAGGCTGTGTGTAGCCTGCTGTAGTGCTTGGTTATTTTAGCCATAGCAGGGGGGTTGGAAGGAGATGATAGTTAATGATCCTTCTCAGCGCAGGCCATCATATGATTCTATGATCATGTATTGCAGAGTATCTCCTACAGCTGTGATTGCTGTGGCACACCGCTCGTCGCTGCAGTTGTCATCATCGTCATCATCTCCATCATCACCATCTTCATCATCTCCATCTGGATGTGGAGCCTTTGGCCGCCGTTGTCTGGACTTGGTTGTACAGCGAGTTGGTCATGCATCCTAAGTCCACCCATCCAGTTGGTGTCTTCCTCATTTGGAGCCGAGGATGCTGTGGGCTCCCACGTCAGAGGCCTTGCTGAGTTCCAGCTGGATGATATCAGCAGCTCTTTCTTCCCCTTCCATCCCTGCACCGACACCGTCACAGAAGGCCACCAGGTCGGTCAAGCAGGATTTGCCCTCGGTGAAGCCACGCCGGTTCTCCCACATCACATCCAGCTTCCACGTGCCCTGGCTCTCTTCTAGGAGGATCTGCTCGGTGGTCGTTCCCAGCACAGCAGCGAGACTGGCGGGTCAGCAGTTCCCATCATCATCCCTTCTACGCTTCCTAAACAGGAGTACGATGTTGGCCGTGTTTCTGCTCACCAGGACCGCACCTGACTGCCACCACTTCTCACACAGCACTGAGAGCAGCTCGGTGACTGCAGCACTGAATTACCTCCTCACTCTGTGACGCGTCTCATCGGGATCCACAGAGTCCTGGTTTTCAGGTCCTTAGGACATCTAAAGGTGGATGTCACTCACAGCGCGGGACAAGGAGGGAACCAGCAGGGCTGGCGTCACTTCCTCCATCCCTCCCTCCCAAAGCAAAGGCGAGGGCTGTGTATAATGAGCAGCGATCAGAGAACACAGAGGTAAAAATGTGGTTGAGTACCTCAGCCTTCTACTTGTGTGTTCCCAGCCCTATTGCTGCAGGTAAGCAGCATTCTGCCCCCCCAAGTCCAGCCCGCCTTCGCCTTCTGCCCCCCAAAGAGACCCCTTAAGACGCCATAAGAACCCCATTAGACCCCAAAGAGACCCCATAGGAAGTCTATGCCCCGCAAATCCATTCATTCTCTTCTGCCCCCCAATTCAACCCCATAAGACCCCATAGGCCCCCATTAAAACCCCATAAGACCCCACAGATACCCCATAAAAGCCCATAGGACCCCATTAGACCCCATTGGAGCCCATACGGCCCCCATAACACCTTATAGGACCCCATTAGACCCCATAAGGACTCCATAGGACCGTATTGGGTCTCACAGAACCGCATAAGACCCCATAGTACCCCATAAAGACCCAATAAGATCCCATAGCCCCGAAGTACAGCCTATGCGTTGCGCCCCCCAAGTGCCACCATCCTCTTCTGCCCCCCAAGTGCCACCATCCTCTTCTGCCCCCCAAGTGCCACCGTCCTCTTCTGCCCCCCAAGTGCCACCGTCCTCTTCTGCCCCCCAAGTGCCACCGTCCTCTTCTGCCCCCCAAGTGCCACCGTCCTCTTCTGCCCCCCAAGTGCCACCGTCCTCTTCTGCCCCCCAAGTGCCACCGTCCTCTTCTGCCCCCCAAGTGCCACCGTCCTCTTCTGCCCCCCAAGTGCCACCGTCCTCTTCTGCCCCCCAAGTGCCACCGTCCTCTTCTGCCCCCCAAGTGCCACCGTCCTCTTCTGCCCCCCAAGTGCCACCGTCCTCTTCTGCCCCCCAAGTGCCACCGTCCTCTTCTGCCCCCCAAGTGCCACCGTCCTCTTCTGCCCCCCAAGTGCCACCGTCCTCTTCTGCCCCCCAAGTGCCACCGTCCTCTTCTGCCCCCCAAGTGCCACCGTCCTCTTCTGCCCCCCAAGTGCCACCATCCTCTTCTGCCCCCCATGTCCAGCCATTGTTTTCTGCCCCCCAAGTGCCACCATCATATTCTGCTCCCAGGTAGAGCCTATGCGTCGCGCCCCCTAAGTCCAGCCATACAGGACATGAATAGCAGCAATGTAAAACTCCCTTTGCTTTGCAGCCCAAGTAACAGCAATGGGAGCAACAATAGCGCCGCCTGGTGGACACAGTGCAGAACTGCAATGGAGGAGCAACAGCAGCAATAAAGAACTGAATGGAGCCACGGGGGAACAGAAACAAACTTGGGGGGCAGAATATGACTCCACTACCAATAAATAAGACTCCATTGCCAATAAGTAAGCCTATACTGATTATCAGACTCCATTGTTAACAATAAAGGCTCCATTGCCAATAAATGAAACCATTGCCAATAAATAAGATGGAATTGCCAATAAAGACTCCAATCTGTGTGTGCGGCCGAGTGTGTGCGGCCGAGTGTGTGCGTCCCCGTGTCTCTATCTCTGAGCTTGTCTCTCTGTGTGCCTGTATCGGTCGTGTGCGTCTGTGTGCCTGTATCGGTCGTGTGCGTCTGTGTGCCTGTATCGGTCGTGTGTGTCTATCTAAGTATCTGTGGGGGTGTGTCTATCTGTGGGGGTGTGTCTATCTGTGGGGGTGTGTCTATCTGTGTGTGCGTGTGTCTATCTGTGTGTGCGTGTGTCTATCTGTGTGTGCGTGTGTCTATCTGTGTGTGCGTGTGTCTATCTGTGTGTGCGTGTGTCTCCAAGTGTGTGTGCGTGCGTCTATAAGTGTGTGTGCGTGCGTCTATAAGTGTGTGTGCGTCTATAAGTGTGTGTGCGTCTATAAGTGTGTGTGCGTCTATAAGTGTGTGTGTGCGTCTATAAGTGTGTGTGTGCGTCTATAAGTGTGTGTGTGCGTCTATAAGTGTGTGTGTGCGTCTATAAATGTGAGTGCGTGTCTATAAGTGGGCGTGCGTGTCTCTCTAAGTGTGTGCGTGCGTCTATAAGTGTGTGTGCGTGCATCTATAAGTGTGTGTGCGTGCGTCTATAAGTGTGTGTGCGTGCGTCTATAAGTGTGTGTGCGTGCTTCTATAAGTGCGTGCGTGTCTATAAGTGCGTGCGTGTCTATAAGTGCGTGCGTGTCTATAAGTGCGTGCGTGTCTATAAGTGCGTGCGTGTCTATAAGTGCGTGCGTGTCTATAAGTGTGTGCGTGCGTGTCTATAAGTGTGTGTGCGTCTATAAGTGTGTGTGTGCGTCTATAAGTGTGTGTGTGCGTCTATGAATGTGCGTGCGTGTCTATAAGTGTGTGCGTGTCTCTCTGTGTGTGCGTGTCTCTCTAAGTGTGTGCGTGTGTCTTTAAGTGTGTGTGCGTGCGTCTATAAGTGTGTGTGCGTGCTTCTATAAGTGCGTGCGTGTCTATAAGTGCGTGCGTGTCTATAAGTGCGTGCGTGCGTGTCTATAAGTGTGTGTGCGTCTATAAGTGTGTGTGTGCGTCTATAAGTGTGTGTGTGCGTCTATAAGTGTGTGTGTGTCTATGAATGTGAGTGCGTGTCTATAAGTGTGCGTGCGTGTCTATAAGTGTGTGCGTGTCTCTCTGTGTGTGCGTGTCTCTCTGTGTGTGCGTGTCTCTCTAAGTGTGTGCGTGTCTCTCTAAGTGTGTGCGTGTCTCTCTAAGTGTGTGCGTGCGTCTTTAAGTGTGTGTGCGTGCGTCTATAAGTGTGTGTGCGTGCGTCTATAAGTGTGTGTGCGTGCGTCTATAAGTGTGTGCGTGTCTATAAGTGTGTGCGTGTCTATAAGTGTGTGCGTGCGTGTCTATAAGTGTGTGCGTGCGTGTCTATAAGTGTGTGTGCGTGTCTATAAGTGTGTGTGTGTGTGTCTCTAAGTGTGTGTGTCTCTCTGAGTGTGTGCGTGTCTCTCTGAGTGTGTGCGTGTGTCTATAAGTGTGTGCGTGTGTCTATAAGTGTGTGCGTGTGTCTATAAGTGTGTGTGTGTCTATGAATGTGAGTGTGTGTCTATGAATGTGTGTGTGTGTGTCTATAAATGTGTGTGTGTGTGTCTATAAATGTGTGTGTGTGTCTCTATAAATGTGTGTGTGTGTCTATAAGTGTGTGTGTGTGTCTATAAGTGTGTATGTGTCTATGAATGTGCGTGTGTGTCTATGAATGTGCGTGTGTGTCTATGAATGTGCGTGTGTGTCTATGAATGTGCGTGTGTGTCTATGAATGTGCGTGTGTGTCTATAAGTGTGTGTGTGTGTGTCTATAAGTGTGTGTGTGTGTGTCTATGAATGTGTGTGTGTGTCTATGAATGTGTGTGTGTGTCTATAAGTGTGTGTGTGTGTCTATAAGTGTGTGTGCGTGTCTCTCTGTGTGTGCGTGTCTCTCTAAGTGTGTGCGTGTGTCTTTAAGTGTGTGTGCGTGCGTCTATAAGTGTGTGTGCGTGCTTCTATAAGTGCGTGCGTGTCTATAAGTGCGTGCGTGTCTATAAGTGCGTGCGTGCGTGTCTATAAGTGTGTGTGCGTCTATAAGTGTGTGTGTGCGTCTATAAGTGTGTGTGTGCGTCTATAAGTGTGTGTGTGTCTATGAATGTGAGTGCGTGTCTATAAGTGTGCGTGCGTGTCTATAAGTGTGTGCGTGTCTCTCTGTGTGTGCGTGTCTCTCTGTGTGTGCGTGTCTCTCTAAGTGTGTGCGTGTCTCTCTAAGTGTGTGCGTGTCTCTCTAAGTGTGTGCGTGCGTCTTTAAGTGTGTGTGCGTGCGTCTATAAGTGTGTGTGCGTGCGTCTATAAGTGTGTGTGCGTGCGTCTATAAGTGTGTGCGTGTCTATAAGTGTGTGCGTGTCTATAAGTGTGTGCGTGCGTGTCTATAAGTGTGTGCGTGCGTGTCTATAAGTGTGTGTGCGTGTCTATAAGTGTGTGTGTGTGTGTCTCTAAGTGTGTGTGTCTCTCTGAGTGTGTGCGTGTCTCTCTGAGTGTGTGCGTGTGTCTATAAGTGTGTGCGTGTGTCTATAAGTGTGTGCGTGTGTCTATAAGTGTGTGTGTGTCTATGAATGTGAGTGTGTGTCTATGAATGTGTGTGTGTGTGTCTATAAATGTGTGTGTGTGTGTCTATAAATGTGTGTGTGTGTCTCTATAAATGTGTGTGTGTGTCTATAAGTGTGTGTGTGTGTCTATAAGTGTGTATGTGTCTATGAATGTGCGTGTGTGTCTATGAATGTGCGTGTGTGTCTATGAATGTGCGTGTGTGTCTATGAATGTGCGTGTGTGTCTATAAGTGTGTGTGTGTGTGTCTATAAGTGTGTGTGTGTGTGTCTATGAATGTGTGTGTGTGTCTATGAATGTGTGTGTGTGTCTATAAGTGTGTGTGTGTGTCTATAAGTGTGTGTGTGTGTCTATATGTGTGTGTGTGTGTCTGTAAGTGTGTGTGTGTGTCTGTGTGTGTGTGTCTGTAAGTGTGTGTGTGTGTCTGTAAGTGTGTGTGTGTGTCTGTAAATGTGTGTGTGTCTGTAAGTGTGTGTGTGTCTGTATGTGTGTGTGTGTCTATATGTGTGTGTGTGTCTGTAAGTGTGTGTGTGTGTCTGTAAGTGTGTGTGTGTGTCTGTAAGTGTGTGTGTGTCTCTATAAGTGTGTGTGTGTGTCTATAAATATGGTGGGGTGTCTATAAATGTGGGGGTGTGTATCTGTGTGCGTGTATCTGTGTGCGTGTATCTGTGTGCGTGTATCTGTGTGCGTGTATCTGTGTGCGTGTAGCTGTGTGTGTGTATAGCTGTGTGTGTGTATAGCTGTGTGTGTATAGCTGTGTGTGTGTATAGCTGTGTGTGTGTATATCTGTGTGTGTGTGTATATCTGTGTGTGTGTGTATATCTGTGTGCGTGCGTATCTGTGTGCGTGCGTATCTGTGTGCGTGCGTATCTGTTTGCGTGCGCATATCTGTGCATGTATTTCTGTGCGCGTGCGTATCTGTGCGCGTGCGTATCTGTGCGTGCGTATCTGTGCGTGAGTATCTGTGCGTGTGTGTATCTGTGCGTGTGTCTATAAATGGGGGCGTGTCTATAAATGTGGGGGCGTGTCTATAAATGTGGGGGCGTGTCTATAAATGTGGAGGCGTGTCTATAAATGTGGGGGTGTCTATAAGTGTGTGTGTGTGTCTATAAATGTGGGGGTGTGTCTATAAATGTGGGTGTGTCTATAAATGTGGGTGTGTCTATAAATGTGGGTGTGTCTATAAATGTGGGGGTGTGTCTATAAATGTGGGGGTGTGTCTATAAATGTGGGGGTGTCCAAAAATGTGGGGGTGTCCAAAAATGTGGGGGTGTGTATATCTGTGTGTGTGTATATCTGTGTGTGTATCTGTGTGTGTGTGTATCTGTGTGTTTGTGTATCTGTGGTTTGTGTATCTGTGCGTGCATATCTGTGCGTGCATATCTGTGCGTGCATATCTGTGCGTGTATATCTGTGCGTGTATATCTGTGCGTGTGTATCTGAGCGTGTGTATCTGTGTGCGTGTGTATCTGTGTGCGTGTGTATCTGTGTGCGTGTGTATCTGTGTGCGTGTATCTGTGTGCGTGTATCTGTGTGTGTGTGTATCTGTGTGTGTGTGTATCTGTGTGTGTGTATCTGTGTGTGTGTATCTGTGTGTGTGTATCTGTGTGTGTGCGTATATATCTGTGTGCGTATATATCTGTGTGCGTATATATCTGTGTGCGTGTGTATCTGTGTGCGTGTGTATCTGTGTGTGTGTATCTGTGTGTGTGTATCTGTGTGTGTGTATCTGTGTGTGTGTATCTGTGTGTGTATATCTGTGTGTGTGTGTATATGTGTGTGTGTATCTGTGTGCGTATATATCTGTGTGTGTGTATCTCTGTGTGTGTATCTGTGTGTGTATATCTGTGTGCGTGTGTATCTGTGTGTGTATATCTGTGTGCGTGTGTATCTGTGCGTGTGTATCTGTGCGTGTGTATCTGTGTGTGTGTATCTGTGTGTGTGCGTATATATCTGTGTGCGTATATATCTGTGTGCGTATATATCTGTGAGCGTATATATCTGTGTGTGTGTATCTGTGTGTGTGTATCTGTGTGTGTGTATCTGTGTGTGTGTGTATCTGTGTGTGTGTATCTGTGTGCGTATATATCTGTGTGTGTGTATCTGTGTGTGTATCTGTGTGTGTGTGTATCTGTGTGTGTGTATCTGTGTGTGTGTATCTGTGTGTGTGTGTATTTGTGTGTGTGCGTATCTGTGTGTGTGTATCTGTGTGTGTGTGTATCTGTGTGTGTGTATCTGTGTGTGTGTATCTGTGTGCGTGTGTGTGTGCGTATCTGTGTGCGTATCTGTGTGCGTATCTGTGTGCGTATCTGTGTGCGTATCTGTGTGCGTATCTGTGTGCTTGTGTATCTGTGTGCGTGTGTATCTGTGTGCGTGTGTATATCTGTGTGTATATCTGTGTGTATATCTGTGTGTGTATCTGTGTGTGTATGTGTGTTTGTGTATCTGTGTGTTTGCGTATCTGTGTGTGCGTATCTGTGTGTGCGTATCTGTGTGTGCGTATCTGTGTGTGCGTATCTTTGTGTGCGTATCTATGTGCGTGTGTATCTTTGTGCGTGTGTATCTGTGTGCGTGTGTATATCTGTGCGTGCGTGTATTTCTGTGCGCGTATATATCTGTGCATGTGAATATCTGTGCGCGTGTATATCTGTGTCTGTATATCTGTGTGTTTATGTATCTGTGTGTGTATTTGTATGTGTGTGTATATCTGTGTGTGTGTGTATATCTGTGTGTGTGTATATTTGTGTGTGTGTATCTGTGTGTGTGTGTATCTGTGTGTGTGTGTATATATCTGTGCGTGTATCTATCTGTGCGTGTATCTGTGCGTGCGTATCTGTGTGCGTGCGTATCTGTGTGCGTGCGTATCTGTGCGTGTGTGTATCTGTGCGTGTGTATCTGTGCGTGTGTGTCTATAAATGTGGGTGTGTGTCTATAAACGGGGGTGTGTGTCTATAAACGTGGGCGTGTCTATAAATGTGGGAGTGTGTCTATAAATGTGGGAGTGTGTCTATAAATGGGGGCGTGTCTATAAATGTGGGCGTGTCTATAAATGTGGGGGCGTGTCTATAAATGTGGGGGTGTCCAAAAATGTGGGGGTGTGTATATCTGTGTGTGTATATATCTGTGTGTGTGTATATCTGTGTGTTTGTATATCTGTGTGTGCATATCTGTGTGTGCATATCTGTGCGTGCATATCTGTGCGTGCATATCTGTGCGTGCATATCTGTGCGTATATATCTGTGCGTGTATATCTGTGCGTGTATATCTGTGCGTGTATATATCTGTGAGTGTATATATCTGAGCGTGTATATTTGTGTGCGTATATCTGTGTGTGTGTATCGCTGTGTGTGTGTATCGCTGTGTGTGCGTATCTGTGTGTGCGTATCTGTGTGCGTGTGTATTTGTGTGCGTGTGTATATCTGTGCGCGTATATATTTGTGTGCGTGTATTTCTGTGCACGTATATATCTGTGCACGTGAATATCTGTGCGCGTGTATATCTGTGTCTGTATATCTGTGTGTTTATGTATCTGTGTGTGTATTTGTATGTGTGTGTATATCTGTGTGTGTGTATATATCTGTGTGCGTATCTATCTGTGTGTGTATCTGTGTGTGTGAGTATCTGTGTGTGTGAGTATCTGTGTGTGTGAGTATCTGTGTGTGTGTATCTATAAATGTGGGGGCGTGTCTATAAATGGGGGCGTGTCTATAAATGGGGGCATGTCTATAAATGGGGGCGTGTGTATAAATGTGGGGGCGTGTCTATAAATGTGTGTGTGTGTCTGTAAGTGTGTGTGTGTGTGTCTATAAATGTGGGCGTGTCTATCAATGTGGGGGCGTGTCTATCAATGTGGGGGCGTGTCTATAAATGTGGGCGTGTCTTTAAATGTGTGTATCTGTGTCTATATCTGTGTGTATATCTGTGTGTATATCTGTGTGTGTGTATATCTGTGTGTATAGCTGTGTGTGTATATCTGTGTGTGTGTATATCTGTGTGTGTGTATATCTGTGTGTGTGTATATCTGTGTGTATAGCTGTGTGTGTGTATAGCTGTGTGTGTGTATAGCTGTGTGTGTGTGTATAGCTGTGAGCGTATATATTTGTGTGCGTGTATATCTGAGCGTGTATATCTGTGCGCGTGTATATCTGTGTGTGTATATATCTGTGTGTGTATTTGTATGTGTGTGTATATTTGTGTGTGTGTGTATCTGTGTGTGTATATATCTGTGTGCGTATTTATCTGTGTGTGTATCTGTGCGTGTGTATCTGTGTGCGTGCGTCTATAAATGGGGGTGTGTGTCTATAAATGTGGGGGCGTGTCTATAAATGTGGGTGTGTCTATAAATGTGGGGGCGTGTCTATAAATGTGGGGGCGTGTCTATAAATGTGGGTGTGTCTATAAATGTGGGTGTGTCTATAAATGTGGGAGTGTGTCTATAAATTTGGAGGTGTGTCTATAAATGTGGGGGTGTCTATAAATGTGGGGTTGTCTATAAATGTGGGGGTGTCTATAAATGTGGAGGTGTGTCTATAAATGTGGGTGTGTCTATAAATGTGGGGGTGTGTCTATAAATGTGGGCGTGTCTATAAATGTGGGCGTGTCTATAAATGTGGGCGTGTCTATAAATGTGGGCGTGTGTCTATAAATGTGGGGGTGTGTCTATAAATGTGGGGGTGTCTATAAATGTGGAGGTGTGTCTATAAATGTGGAGGTGTGTCTATAAATGTGGAGGCGTGTCTATAAATGTGGAGGCGTGTCTATAAATGTGGGCGTGTCTATAAATGTGGGCGTGTGTCTAAAAATGTGGGTGTGTCTATAAATGTGGGTGTGTCTATAAATGTGGGGGTGTCTATAAATGTGGGGGTGTGTCTATAAATGTGGGGGCGTGTCTATAAATGTGGGGGCGTGTCTATAATTGTGTGTGTGTGTTTCTATAAGTGTGTCTGTTTCTATAAGTGTGTCTGTGTCTATAAGTGTGTGTGTGTCTATAAGTGTGTGTGTGTCTATAAGTGTGTGTGTGTGTCTATAAGTGTGTGTGTGTGTCTAAAATGTGTGGGTGTGTCTATAAATGTGGGTGTGTCTATAAATGTGGGGGTGTCTATAAACGTGGGGGTGTGTATGTCTGTGTGTGTGTATATCTGTGTGCGTGTATATCTGTGTGCGTGTATATCTGTGTGCGTGTATATCTGTGTGCGTATATATCTGTGTGTGAGTATATCTGTGTGTGTGTCTATAAATGTGGGGGCGTGTCTGTAAATGTGGGGGTGTGTCTGTAAATGTGGGGGTGTGTCTATAAATGTGAGGGTGTCTATCAATGTGGGGGTGTCTATCAATGTGGGGGGGTGTCTATAAATGTGGGTGTGTCTATAAATGTGGGGGTGTGTCTATAAATGTGGGTGTGTCTATAAATGTGGGTGTGTCTATAAATGTGGGGGTGTGTCTATAAATGTGGGGGTGTGTCTATAAATGTGGGGGTGTCTATAAATGTGGGGGTGTCTATAAATGTGGGGGTGTCTTTAAATGTGGGGGTGTCTTTAAATGTGGGGGTGTCTTTAAATGTGGGTGTGTTGAATAGTGAAAAAGGACTCCATAGTAGCTGAATGGGGAACATTTTGCTACAGAAAGGGAAATGTGGCCTCACCAAGACAAAGGGTAGTTACAGATAGGTAGTTTATGTTAAGGGAGGACAGAGAAAGGAGGAATTACAGACACTTAGTCAAAAGAAAACCGGAGAAGAGGGAAATAAAGATAAGAAGGAATTGTCCGGAGACCTCTGACAAGAAGAAGGATTAGATACCCCGGGCAAGACGACGCTGACATGGGAGAACAATAACAGCAGATAACACCAAGAAGAAAACAGAAGAAGAATTTCATCCCACAACAACAACAAGGGTGGGGGCGTGTCTATAAATGTGGGGGTGTCAATAAATGTGGGGGTGTGTCTATAAATGTGGGGGTGTGTCTATAAATGTGGGGGTGTGTCTATAAATGTGTGTGTGTCTATAAGTGTGTGTGTGTGTCTATAAGTGTGTGTGTGTGTCTATAAGTGTGTGGGCTTGACTATAAGTGTGTGGGCGTGTCTATAAGTGTGTGGGCGTGTCTATAAATGTGGGGGTGTGTCTATAAATGTAGGGTTGTGTCTTTAAATGTGGGGGTGTCTATAAACGTGGGGGTGTGTATGTCTGTGTGTGTGTATATCTGTGTGCGTGTATATCTGAGTGCGTATATATCTGAGTGCGTATATATCTGTGTGTGCGTATATCTGTGTGTGCGTATATCTGTGTGTGCGTATATCTGTGTGTGCGTATATCTGTGTGTGCGTATATCTGTGTGTGCGTATATCTCTGTGTGTATATCTGTGTGTGTGTATATCTGTGTGTGTGTATATATCTGTGTGCGTATATCTATGTGCGTATATCTGTGCGCGTGTTTATTTGGGCGCGTGTATATCTGTGTGTTTATGTATCTGTGTGTGTATCTGTGTGCGTGCGTCTATAAATGTGGGCGTGTCTATAAATGTGGGGGTGTGTCTATAAATGTGGGGGTGTCTATAAACGTGGGGGTGTGTATGTCTGTGTGCGTGTATATCTGTGTGCGTGTATATCTGTGTGCGTGTATATCTCTGTGCGTATATAACTGTGTGCATATATATCTGTGTGTGAGTATATCTGTGTGTGAGTATATCTGTGTGTGAGTATATCTGTGTGTGTGTCTATAAATGTGTGTGTGTGTCTATAAATGTGTGTGTGTGTCTATAAATGGGGGCGTGTCTATAAATGGGGGCGTGTCTATAAATGTGGGGGTGTGTCTATAAATGTGGGTGTGTCTATAAATGTGGGGGTGTGTCTATAAATGTGGGGGTGTCTATAAATGTGGGGGTGTCTATAAATGTGGGGGTGTGTCTATAAATGTGGGGGTGTGTCTATAAATGTGGGGGTGTCTATAAATGTGGGGGCGTGTCTATAAATGTGGGGGCGTGTCTATAAATGTGGGTGTGTGTCTATAAATGTGGGTGTGTCTATAAATGTGGGGGTTTGTCTATAAATGTGGGGGTGTCTATAAATGTGGGTGTGTCTATAAATGTGGGGGTTTGTCTATAAATGTGGGGGTGTCTATAAATGTGGGGGTGTGTCTATAAGTGGGGGTGTGTCTATAAATGTGGGGGTGTGTCTATAAATGTGGTGTTGTCTATAAATGTGGGGGTGTGTCTATAAATGTGGTGTTGTCTATAAATGTGGGTGTATCTCTGTGTGTGTATATCTGTGTGTGTGTATATCTGTGTGTGTGTATATCTGTGTGTGTGTATAGCTGTGTGTGTGTATAGCTGTGTGTGTGTATAGCTGTGTGTGTGTATAGCTGTGTGTGTGTATATATCTGTGTGCGTATCTATCTGTGTCTGTATCTGTGCGTGTGTATCTGTGTGCGTGTGTATCTGTGTGCGTGTGTATCTGTGTGCGTGTGTATCTGTGTGCGTGTATATCTGTGTGCGTATATATCTGTGTGCGTATATATCTGTGCGTATATAACTGTGTGCGTATATATCTGTGTGCGTGTATATCTGTGTGTGAGTATATCTGTGTGTGCGTATATCTGTGTGTGAGTATATCTGTGTGTGAGTATATCTGTGTGTGTGTATATCTGTGTGTGTGTCTATAAATGTGTGTGTGTCTATAAATGTGTGTGTGTGTCTGTAAATGTGGGCGTGTCTATAAATGAGGGCGTGTCTATAAATGTGGGGGTGTCTATAAATGGGGGCGTGTCTATAAATGTGGGGGCGTGTCTATAAATGTGGGGGGGTGTCTATAAATGTGGGGGTGTGTCTATAAATGTGGGGGTGTGTCTATAAATGGGGGCGTGTCTATAAATGGGGGCGTGTCTATAAATGTGGGGGTGTGTCTATAAATGTGGGGGTTTGTCTATAAATGTGGGGGCGTGTCTATAAATGTGGGGGTGTGTCTATAAATGTGGGCGTGTCTATAAATGTGGGGGTGTCTATAAATGTGGGGGTGTGTCTATAAATGGGGGCATGTCTATAAATGTGGGGGCGTGTTTATAAATGTGGGCGTGTCTATAAACGTGGGGGTGTGTCTATAAATGTGGGGGTGTGTCTATAAGTGGGGGTGTGTCTATAAGTGGGGGTGTGTCTATAAGTGGGGGTGTGTCTATAAATGTGGGGGTGTGTCTATAAATGTGGGGGTGTGTCTATAAATGTGGGGGTGTCTATAAATGGGGGTGTGTCTATAAATGAGGGTGTGTGCGTCTATAAGTGTGTGTGTGCGTCTATAAGTCTGTGTGTGCGCGTCTATAAGTGTGTGTGTGTGTCTATAAGTGTTTGTGTGTGTCTATAAGTGTGTGGGCTTGTCTATAAGTGTGTGGGCGTGTCTATAAGTGTGTGGGCGTGTCTATAAATGTGGGGGTGTGTCTATAAATGTAGGGTTGTGTCTTTAAATGTGGGGCTGTCTATAAACGTGGGGGTGTGTATGTCTGTGTGTGTGTATATCTGTGTGCGTGTATATCTGTGTGCGTATATATCTGAGTGCGTATATATCTGTGTGCGTATATATCTGTGTGCGTATATATCTGTGTGTGCGTATATCTGTGTGTGCGTATATCTGTGTGTGCGTATATCTGTGTGTGCGTATATCTCTGTGTGTATATCTCTGTGTGTATATCTGTGTGTGTGTGTATATCTGTGTGTGTGTATATATCTGTGTGCGTATATCTATGTGCGTATATCTGTGCGCGTGTATATTTGGGCGCGTGTATATCTGTGTGTTTATGTATCTGTGTGTGTATCTGTGTGCGTGCGTCTATAAATGTGGGCGTGTCTATAAATGTGGGGGTGTGTCTATAAATGTGGGGGTGTCTATAAACGTGGGGGTGTGTATGTCTGTGTGCGTGTATATCTGTGTGCGTGTATATCTGTGTGCGTGTATATCTGTGTGCGTGTATATCTCTGTGCGTATATAACTGTGTGCATATATATCTGTGTGTGAGTATATCTGTGTGTGAGTATATCTGTGTGTGAGTATATCTGTGTGTGTGTCTATAAATGTGTGTGTGTGTCTATAAATGTGTGTGTGTGTCTATAAATGGGGGCGTGTCTATAAATGGGGGCGTGTCTATAAATGTGGGGGTGTGTCTATAAATGTGGGTGTGTCTATAAATGTGGGGGTGTGTCTATAAATGAGGCGGTTTGTCTATAAATGTGGGGGTGTCTATAAATGTGGGGGTGTCTATAAATGTGGGGGTGTGTCTATAAATGTGGGGGTGTGTCTATAAATGTGGGGGTGTCTATAAATGTGGGGGCGTGTCTATAAATGTGGGGGTGTGTCTATAAATGTGGGTGTGTGTCTATAAATGTGGGTGTGTCTATAAATGTGGGGGTTTGTCTATAAATGTGGGGGTGTCTATAAATGTGGGTGTGTCTATAAATGTGGGGGTTTGTCTATAAATGTGGGGGTGTCTATAAATGTGGGGGTGTGTCTATAAGTGGGGGTGTGTCTATAAATGTGCGGGTGTGTCTATAAATGTGGTGTTGTCTATAAATGTGGGGGTGTGTCTATAAATGTGGTGTTGTCTATAAATGTGGGTGTATCTCTGTGTGTGTATATCTCTGTGTGTGTATATCTGTGTGTGTATATCTGTGTGTGTGTATATCTGTGTGTGTGTATATCTGTGTGTGTGTATATCTGTGTGTGCGTATATCTCTGTGTGTATATCTGTGTGTGTATATCTGTGTGTGTGTGTATATCTGTGTGCGTATATCTGTGTGCTTATAGATCTGTGTGCGTATAGATCTGTGTGCGTATAGATCTGTGAGCGTATAGATCTGTGTGCATATAGATCTGTGTGCGTATATCTGTGTGTGCGTATATCTGTGTGTGCGTATATCTGTGTGTGCGTATATCTGTGTGTGTATATCTGTGTGTGTATATCTGTGTGTGTGTGTATATCTGTGTGCGTATATCTGTGTGCATGTATATCTGTGTGTTTATGTATCTGTGTGTGTATCTGTGTGCGTGCGTCTATAAATGTGGGCGTGTCTATAAACGTGGGGGTGTGTATGTCTGTGTGTGTGTATATCTGTGCGTGTATATCTGTGTGCGTGTATATCTGTGTGCGTGTATATCTGTGTGCGTGTATATCTGTGTGTGAGTATATATCTGTGTGTGAGTATATATCTGTGTGTGAGTATATATCTGTGTGTGAGTATATCTGTGTGTGAGTATATCTGTGTGTGTGTCTGTAAATGGGGGCGTGTCTGTAAATGGGGGCGTGTCTATAAATGGGGGCGTGTCTATAAATGGGGGCGTGTCTATAAATGTGGGGGCGTGTCTATAAATGGGGGGGTGTCTATAAATGTGGGGGTGTGTCTATAAATGTGGGGGTGTGTCTGTAAATGTGGGGGTGTGTCTATAAATGGGGGGGGTGTCTATAAATGTGGGGGTGTGTCTATAAATGTGGTGTTGTCTATAAATGTGGGTGTATATCTGTGTGTGTATATCTCTGTGTGTGTATATCTCTGTGTGTGTATATCTCTGTGTGTGTGTATCTGTGTGTGTGTATCTGTGTGTGTGCATAGCTGTGTGTGTGTATAGCTGTGTGTGTGTATATCTGTGTGCGTGTATATCTGTGTGCGTGTATATCTGTGTGCGTGTATATCTGTGTGCGTATATAACTGTGTGCATATATATCTGTGTGCGTATATATCTGTGTGTGAGTCTATCTGTGTGTGTGTCTGTAAATGTGTGTGTGTGTCTGTAAATGTGGGCGTGTCTATAAATGGGGGCGTGTCTATAAATGTGGGGGTGTGTCTATAAATGTGGGTGTGTCTATAAATGTGGGTGTGTCTATAAATGTGGGGGTGTGTCTATAAATGTGGGGGTGTCTATAAATGTGGGGGTGTCTATAAATGTGGGGGTGTGTCTATAAATGTGGGGGTGTGTCTATAAATGTGGGGGCGTGTCTATAAATGTGGGGGTGTCTATAAATGTGGGCGTGTGTCTATAAATGTGTGTGTGTGTCTATAAATGTGTGTGTGTCTATAAGAGTGTGTGTGCCTCTATAAGTGTGTGTGTCTATAAGTGTGTGGGTGTGTCTATAAATGTGGGGGTGCATCCATAAATGTGTGTGTGTGTCTATAAGTGTGTGTGTGTGTCTATAAGTGTTTGTGTGTTTCTATAAGTGTGTGTGTGTCTATAAGTGTGTTTGTGTCTGTAAGTGTGTGGGTGTGTCTATAAATGTGGGGGTGTCTATAAATGTGGAGGTGTGTCTATAAATGTGGGGGTGTGTCTATAAATGTGGGGGTGTGTCTATAAATGTGGGGGTGTCTATAAATGTGGGGGTGTCTATAAATGTGGGGGTGTGTCTATAAATGTGGGTGTGTCTATAAATGTGGGTGTGTCCATAAATGTGGGGGTGTCTATAAATGTGGGGGTGTGTCTATAAATGTGGGGGTGTGTCTATAAATGTGGGGGCGTGTCTATAAATGTGGGGGTGTCTATAAATGTGGGCGTGTCTATAAATGTGGGGGTGTGTCTATAAATGTGGGGGTGTGTCTATAAATGTGTGTGTTTGTCTATAAGTGTGTGTGTGTGTCTATAAGTGTGTGTGTCTATAAGTGTGTGGGTGTGTCTATAAATGTGGGGGTGCATCCATAAATGTGTGTGTGTGTCTATAAGTGTGTGTGTGTGTCTATAAGTGTTTGTGTGTTTCTATAAGTGTGTGTGTGTCTATAAGTGTGTTTGTGTCTGTAAGTGTGTGGGTGTGTCTATAAATGTGGGGGTGTCTATAAATGTGGAGGTGTGTCTATAAGTGCGTGTGTGTCTATAAATGTGTGTGTGTGTCTATAAATGTGTGTTTGTGTCTATAAATGTGTGTGTGTCTCCAAGTGCGTGTGTGTCTATAAGTGCGTGTGTGTCTATAAGTGCGTGTGTGTCTATAAGTGTGTGTGTGTCTATAAGTGTGTGTGTGTGTCTACAAGTGTGTGTGTGTGTCTACAAGTGTGTGTGTGTGTCTATAAATGTGTGTGTGTCTATAAGAGTGTGTGTGCCTCTATAAGTGTGTGTGTGCGTCTATAAGTGTGTGTGTGTCTATAAGAGTGTGTGTGTGTCTATAAGTGTGTGGGTGTGTCTATAAATGTGGGGGTGCGTCCATAAATGTGTGTGTGTGTCTATAAGTGTGTGTGTGTGTCTATAAGTGTTTGTGTGTTCCTATAAGTGTGTGTGTGTCTATAGGTGTGTGTGTGTCTATAAGTGTGTGTGTGTGTCTGTAAATGTGTGTGTGTGTCTATAAGTGTGTGTGTGTCTATAAGTGTGTGTGTGTGTGTGTCTATAAATGTGTGTTTGTGTCTATAACTGTGTGTGTGTCTATATGTGTGTGTGTGTGTCTATATGTGTGTCTGTGTGTCTATATGTGTGTGTGTGTGTCTATAAATGTGGGGGTGTCTATAAACGTGGGGTTGCGTCCATAAATGTGTGCGTGTGTCTATAAGTGTGTGTGTGTGTTTATAAGTGTGTATGTGTGTCTGTAAGTTTTTGTGTGTTTCTATAAGTGTGTGGGCGTGTCTATAAGTGTGTGTGTGTCTATAAGTGTGTGTGTGTCTATAAGTGTGTGTGTGTCTATAAGTGTGTGGGTGTGTCTATAAATGTGTGTGTGTGTCTATAAGTGTGTGTGTGTCTATAAATGTGTGTTTGTCTACAAGTGTGTGTGTGTGTCTATAAGTGTGTGTGTGTCTACAAGTGTGTGTATGCGTCTACAAGTTTGTGTGTGCGTCTATAAGTGTGTGTGTGCGTCTATAAGAGTGTGTGTGCGTCTATAAGTGTGTGTGCGTCTATAAGTGTGTGTGCGTCTATAAGTGTGTGTATGTGTCTATAAGTGTGTGTGCGTCTATAAGTGTGTGTGCGTCTATAAGTGTGTGTGCGTCTGTAAGTGTGTGTGTGCGTCTGTTAGTGTGTGTGTGCGTCTATAAGTGTGTGTGCGTCTATAAGTGTGTGTGTGTGTCTATAAATGTGTGTGTGTCTGCAAGTGTGTGTGTGTGTCTATAAGTGTGTGTGTGTCTATAAGTGTGTGTGCGTCTATAAGAGTGTGTGTGCGTCTATAAGTGTGTGTGTGTCTATAAGTGTGTGTGTGCGTCCATAAGTGTGTGTGCGTCTATAAGTGTGTGTGTGTCTATAAATGTGGGGGTGTCTATAAATGTGGGGGTGTCTATAAATGTGTGGGTGTGTATATATCTGTGCGTGTATATCTGTGCGTGTATATCTGTGCGTGTATATCTGTGTGTGTATATCTGCGTGTGTGTATATCTGCGTGTGTGTATATCTGCGTGTGTGTATATCTGCGTGAGTATATCACTGTGTGTATATCTTCGTGTGTGTATATCTGTGTGTTTATCTGTGTGTGAGAGTATCTGTGTGTGTGTGTATCAGTGTGTGTGTGTATCAGTGTGTGTGTGTATCTGTGTGTGTATGTATCTGTGTGTGTGTATATCTGTGTGTGTATATCTGCGTGTGTGTATATCTGCGTGTGTGTATATCTGCGTGAGTATATCACTGTGTGTATATCTTCGTGTGTGTATATCTGTGTGTTTATCTGTGTGTGAGAGTATCTGTGTGTGTGTGTATCAGTGTGTGTGTGTATCAGTGTGTGTGTGTATCTGTGTGTGTATGTATCTGTGTTTGTGTATATCTGTGTGTGTATATCTGTGTGTGTGTTTATCTGTGCGTGTATATCTGTGTGTGTATATCTGTGTGTGTCTATAAATGTGGGGGGGTGTCTATAAATGTGGTGGGGTGTCTATAATTGGGGGTGTGTCTATAAATGTGGGTGTGTCTATAAATGTGGGGGTGTGTCTATAAATGTGGGGGTGTCTATAAATGTGGGGGTGTGTCTATAAATGTGGGGGTGTCTATAAATGTGGGGGTACGTCTATAAATGTGTGTGTGCGTCTATAAGTGTGTGTATGTTTCAATAAGTGTGTGTGTGTCTATAAGTGTATGTGTGTGTCTATAAGTGTATGTGTGTGTCTATAAATGTGTGTGTGTGTCTATAAGTGTGTGTGTGTCTATAAGTGTGTGTGTGTCTATAAATGTGGGTGTGTGTCTATAAATGTGTGTGAGGGTCTATAAAAGTCTGTGTTTGTCTTTAAGTGTGTGTGTCTACAAATGTGTGTGTGTGTCTACAAATGTGTGTGTGTGTCTATAAGTGTGTGTGTGTGTCCATAAGTGTGTGTGTGCGTCTACAAGTGTGTGTGTGTGTCTACAAGTGTGTGTGTGTGTCTATAAGTGTTTGTGTGTTTCTATAAGTGTGTGTGTTTCTATAAGTGTGTGTGTGTCTATAAGTGTGTGTGTGCATCTATAAGTGTGTGTGTGCGTCTATAAATGTGTGTGTGCGTCTATAAGTGCGTGTTTGTCTATAAGTGCGTGTTTGTCTATAAGTGTGTTTGTGTCTATAAGTGTGTGTGTGTCTATAAGTGTGTGTGTGTCTATAAATGTGTTTCTGTCTATAAGTGTGTGTGTGTCTACAAATGTGTGTGTGTCTATAAGTGTGTGTGTGTCTATAAATGTGTGTGTGTGTCTATAAATGTGTGTGTGTGTCTATAAATGTGTGTGTGTGTCTATAAGTGTGTGTGTGTGTCTATAAATGTGTGTGTGTGTCTATAAGTGTGTGTGTGTGTCTATAAGTGTATGTGTGTGTCTATAAATGTGTGTGTGCGTCTATAAGTGTGTGTGCATCTATAAGTGTGTGTGTGTCTATAAGTGTGTGTGTGTCTGTGTGTGTGTCTATAAGTGTGGGGGGGTGTCTATAAATGTGGGTGTGTCTATAAATGTGGGTGTGTCTATAAATGTGGGGGTGTGTCTATAAATGTGTGTGTGTGTGTCTATAAGTGTGTGTGTGTGTCTATAAGTGTGTGGGCGTGTCTATAAGTGTGTGGGCGTGTCTATAAATGTGGGTGTGTCTTTAAATGTGTGGGTGTCTATAAAAGTGGGTTTGTCTATAAATGTGGGGGCGTCTATAAACGTGGGGGTGTGTATATCTGTGTGCATGTATATCTGTGTGCGTTTATATCTGTGTGTACATATCTGTGTGTGTGTATATCTGTGTGTGTGTATATCTGTGTGTGTGTATATCTGTGTGTGTGTATATATCTGTGTGTGTGTATATCCGTGTGTTTATATATCTGTGTGTATATCTGTGTGTGAATATATCTGTGTGCGTGTATATCTGTGTGCGTGTATATCTGTGTGTGTGTATATCTGTGTGTGTATATCTGTGTGTATATATCTGTGTGTGTTTATATCTGTGTGCGTTTATATCTGTGTGTGTATATATTCGTTTGTATATATCTGTGTGTGTGTATATGTGTGTGTATATCTGCGTGTGTATATCTGTGTGTGCATATATCTGCATGTGTATATCTGCGTGTGTATATCTGTGTGTGTATATCTGCGTGTGTGTTTATCTGTGTGTTTATATCTGTTTCTATATAACTGTTGTGTATATCTGTGTGTGTGTATATCTGTTTGTATATATCTTTTTGTATATATCTGTTTGTATATATCTGTGTGTGCATATCTGTGTGAGTATATATCTGTGTGCGTATATATCTGTTTGTATATATCTGTGTGTGTATATGTCTGTTTGTATATGTCTGTGTGTGTATATATCTGTGTGTGTATATCTGTGCCTGTATATATCTGTGCCTGTATATATCTGTGCTTGTATATATCTGTGTGTATATATCTGTGTGTGTATATCTGTTTGTGTATATATCTGTTTGTGTATATATCTGTTTGTGTATATATCTGTGTGTGTATATATCTGTTTGTGTGTATATCTGTGTGCATGTATATCTGTGTGCGTGTATATCTGTGCGCGTATATATCTGTGCGCGTATATCTCTGTGTGTGTATATCTGTGTGTATATCTCTGTGTGTGTATATCTGTGTGTATATCTGTGTGTGTGTATCTGTGTGTGTGTATATCTGTGTGTGTGTATATATCTGTGTGTGTATATATCTGTGTGTGTATATATCTGTGTGTGTATCTGTGTGTGTGTATAATAATACACCCCTCACACCGCAAACTCACCCTGTTGTTCCTATTGCAGTGCTGATGCCTTTATTAATCCTCCCTGCTTTCCATCCTCACATGCTGCACGTTGGATTCCTCCACTGAGTCCAGATTGTTGCCGCTCCGCATCCATGTGTGTCAGCTCAGCATCTGTGTGCACAATGAAACACCAGTCACCGATTGGCTGCAGGATCATCTTATTGCCTGCAGGACCCCATTGTGTGCGGTAGGATCATCCCATGCCTGAAGGACCCCATTGTGTGCGGTAGGATCATCTATCTCCATCATCATCACCTCCATCATAATAATAATGGCCAATTGCTAATTAATAATGCTCCGTCAAATACTAATTCCGCTTTAGAGCTAGTAAAGCTCCAGTGTTAATAATAAGACTCCATTGCCAATAAATAAGAGTCCATTCCCAATAAATAAGACTCCATTGCTAATTAGTATCCATTGCCAGTAACTTAAACTCCATTGCTAATAAGTAAGAGTCTATTTCCAATAATAAGACTCCACTGCCAATAAATAAGACTCCATTGCAAAGGAAGACTATATTGCTAATAAATAAGACTCCATTGCTAATAACTAAGACTGCATTGACAATAATTAAGATTCACTTCCTAATAAATAAGTCTCCATTGGTAATAATGAGATTCCATTGTGAATAAGTAAGGCTCCACTGCCAATTAATGAATCTCTATTGCCAAGAAAGTGAACTCCATTGCCAATAAATAAGACTCCATTGCTAATTGATAAGACTCCATTGCCAATAAATAAGACTCCATTGCCAATAAATAAGACTCCATTGCCAATAATAATACTATACTGCCAATGAAAAAGACTACGTTGTGAATAATTAAGACACCATTCCCAATAATTAAGACCCTATTACCAATTAATAAGACTCCACTGCCAATAATTAAGACTCCATTTCCAATAAATAAGACTCCATTGCCAATAAATAAGACTCCATTGCCAATATTTAAGACACCATAGCCAATAAATAAGACTCCATTGCCAATAATTAAGACTCCATAGCCAATAATTAAGACTCCATTGCCAATAATTAAGACTCCATAGCCAATAATTAAGACTCCATTGCCAATAATTAAGACTCCATAGCCAATAAGAAAGAGTCCATAGCCAATAAAAAAGTCTGCATTGCTAATAATAAGGCTCCATTGCTAATTAGAATCCGTTGCCAATAAATAAGACCTCATTGCTAATAATTAAGACTCCATTGCCAAAAAATGAAACTCCACTGCCAATAATAGACTTCATTGCTAATTAGACTCTACTGTCAATAAATAAGACTCCATTGCTAATAATAATACTATATTGCCAATTAATAAGACTCCATTGATAATAAATAACATTCCATTCCTAATAATTAAGACTCCATTGCCAATTAATCGGACCCCATTGATACTACATAAGACTCCATTTCTAATAAATAAGACTCCACTGCCAATAAATAAGACTCTACTGCCAGTAACTAAGACTCCATTGACAATAAATAAAAGTCTGTTGCTAATTAATAAGACACCATTGCTAATAACTAAGACTCCATTGCCAATAAGTAAGACTCCATTGACAATAAATAAGACTCCATTGCTAATTAGACTCCACTGCCAATTAATAAGACTCAATTGCTAATTTGCCTGCATTGGTAATAAATAAGACTCCATTGCCAATAAATAAGAATCTATTGCCATTAAATAAGACTCCTTTGCCAATAAATAAGACTCCATGGCTAATTAGATTCCAGTGCTAATAATGCAGACTCCATTGCCAATCAATCAGCCTCCATCCATGTTACTCACTCAGTGCCTGCTTGTGTTCCCAGCCCTATTCCTGCAGGTAACAGCATTGTTCACAGTGTGGTACCTGCAGATGTGGGCAGCGCCTTCATTGCCGTGTCGTGTCCAACAGGTGCCAGCAGAGCCCCGAGAGATGCGCGGCTCCCGATGAGAACAGCGAGGAACAGAAACCTGCATTGCCTGGAACGCCTCGGAACTCAACTTTGCTGAGCGGGATTGCCTGCCCTGCAGGTAAGAGCAGCACACACTGACTGTGTTGGATCTGTTCCTTAGTGGGACTTGAGCTCATGAGCCAGAGCTCATTGCTGCACTGCAGTGCTGAATGCTGAGTGCAGTGCCCTTCTTGCTGCCCCCAATGGCAGCCATTGCCTTCTGCCCCACAACTACAGCCTATGCATTGTGCCCCCCAAGTACAGCCTAAGGATTGCACCCCCTAAGTGCCACCTTCCTCTTCTGCTGCCCAAGTCCAGCCATCCTCTTCTACCCCCAAGTACAGCCTATGCATTGCGCCCCGCAATTACAGCCTATGCATCGAGCCCCCCAAGTACAGCCTATATGTCGCGCCCCCTAAGTGCTGCCATCCTCTTCTTCCCCCCAAGTACAGCCTAAGCGCTGAGACCCCTAATTGCTGCCATCCACTTCTTCCCCCCAAATACAGCCTAAGCGTTGCACCCCCCAAGTGCCACCATCCTCTTCTGCCCCCCAAGTACAGCCTATGCGTTGAGGCCCCTAAGTGCTGCCATCCTCTTCTTCCCCCCAAGTACAGCCTAAGCGTTGAGACCCCTAAGTGCTGCCATCCTCTTCTGCCCCCCAAGTACAGCCTATGCGTCGCACCTCCAAATGCTGCCATCTTTTTCTGCCCCCCAAGTACAGCCTAAGCATCGCGCCCCCTAATTGCTGCCACCCTCTTCTTCCCCCCAAGTACAGCCTAAGCGTTGAGACCCCTAATTGCTGCCATCCTGTTCTCCCCCCCAAGTACAGCCTAAGGGTCGTGCCCCCCGAGTGCCACCATCCTCTTTTGCCCCCCAATTACAGCCTATGCGTTGAGACCCCTAAGTGCTGCCATTCTCTTCTGCCCCCCAAGTACAGCCTATGCATCGTGCCCCCCAAGTACAGCCTATGCATCGAGCCCCCAAGTACAGCCTAAGCATCGCGCCCCCCAAGTCCAGCCTATATGTTGCGCCCCATAAGTGCCGCCATCACATTCTGCCCCCAGGTCCATCCATCATATTCTGCCCCCCAAGTTCGTTTCTGTTCCCCTGTGGTTCCATTCAGTTCTTTATTGCTGCTGTTGCTCCTCCATTGCAGTTCTGCGTTGTGTCCCCCAGGTTGTTGCTCCCATTGCTGTTAATAGGGCTGCAAAGCAAAGGGAGATTCAGATTGCTGCTGTCAATGTCCTATATGATACCTATAAGGTTTAATGGGGCTTACGGAGTCTTATGGAATCCTATGGGGCCTATGTGAGGTATCTATGGGGTCTAATGTGGGCGTATGGGGTCTTATGATATCATTTGGGGCTTCTATGGGCTCTCTATGGGGTTTAATGGGGCCCTATAGGGTCTTAGGGGATCCTATGGGGCGTATATTAGGTCTCTATGGTGCTTAATGAGGACCTATGGGGTCTAACGGGGTCATATGGGGCATCTATGGGCTTTAATGAGGACCTTTGGGGTCTAAGGGGGTCCTATGGGGTTTATTGGGGATCCGTATGGGGGGTACATAGAGACTATGGGAATTGATGTGGTCCGTAAGGGGTGTAATGGGTAGTTATGGGGTATTAATGGGGTTTGATGTGTGTATATCTGTGTGTATATATATATATCCCTTATACCCCATATCCATCCTGTTGTTCCTATTGCAGTGCTGATGCCTTTATTAATCCTCCCTGCTTTCCATCCTCACATGCTGCACTTTGGATTCCTCCACTGAGTCCAGATTGTTGCCGCTCCGCATCCATGTGTGTCAGCTCAGCATCTGTGTGCACAATGAAACACCAGTCACCGATTGGCTGCAGGATCATCTTATTGCCTGCAGGACCCCATTGTGTGCGGTAGGATCATCCCGTGCCTGAAGGACCCCACTGTGTGCGGTAGGATCATCTATCTCCATCATCATCACCTCCATCGTAATAATAATGGCCAATTGCTAATTAATAATGCTCCGTCAAATACTAATTCCGCTTTAGAGCTAGTAAAGCTCCAGTGCTAATAATAAGACTCCATTGCCAATAAATAAGAGTCCATTCCCAATAAATAAGACTCCATTGCTAATTAGTATCCATTGCCAGTAACTTAAACTCCATTGCTAATAAGTAAGAGTCCATTTCCAATAAATAAGAATCCACTGCTAATTAGACTCCAATGCTAATTACTATGACTCCATTGCCAATAAATAAGACTCCACTGCCAATAAATAAGACTCCATTGCAAAGGAAGACTATATTGCTAATAAATAAGACTCCATTGCTAATAACTAAGACTGCATTGACAATAATTAAGATTCACTTCCTAATAAATAAGTCTCCATTGGTAATAATGAGATTCCATTGTGAATAAGTAAGGCTCCACTGCCAATTAATGAGTCTCCATTGCCAAGAAATTGAACTCCATTGCCAATAAATAGAACTCCAAGGCCAATAAATAAGACTCCATTGCTAATTAATAAGACTCCATTGCCAAATATTTAGACTCCTTTGACAACAATTAAGACTCCATTCCTTATTAGACTCCACTGCCAATAAATAAGACTGCATTGCTTATAGTTAAGACTCCATTGCTGATAAATAAGAGTTCATTGCTAATATGTAAGTCTGCATTGCAAATAAATAAGATTCCATTCCTAATAAATAAGACTCCATTGTTAATAATTAAGACTCATTTGCTAATAAATTAAGACCCTATTGCCAATAAATAAGACTCCACTGCTAATAAATGAGACTCCACTGCTAATAAATAAGACTCCATTGCCAATAAATAGACTCCATTGCCAATAAATAATGCTCCATTGCCAATAATAATACTATATTGCCAATGAAAAAGACTACATTGTGAATAATTAAGACACCATTCCCAATAATTAAGACCCTACTGACAATTAATAAGACTCCATTGCCAATAAATAAGACTCCTTTGGTAATAAATAAGACTGCATTGCTAATTAGACTCCATTGCTAATAAATAAGAATCCATTGCATATAAATAAGTCTCCATTGCCAATGAATAAGACTCCATTGCTAATAATAGAAGTATCCATTGCCTATAAATGAGACTCAGTTACCAGTAAATAAGAGTCCATTGTTAATAAATAAGATTCCATTGCCAATACATAAGACTATATTGCTAATAAATAATACTCCATTGCTAATTAGACTCCTTTGTTACTAAGATTCCATTGCTAATTAATAATGCTGCGTAGCTAATAATAAGACTCCACTGCCCATAAATATAACTCCATATTCAATAAATAAGACTCCATATCCAGTAAATAAGACAGCATTTCTAATAAATAAGACTCCATAGCTCATAAATAAGACTCCTTTGCTAATTAGAATCCATTGCCAATAAATAACACTTCACTGCTAATAAATAAGACTCCACTGCCAATGTCCGAGACTCCATTGCTAATACGTAAGACTCCATAGCCAATAAATAAGACTCCATAGCCAATAAATAAGACTCCATTGCCAATAATTAAGACTGCATAGCCAATAAATAAGACTCCATTGCCAATAAATAAGACTCCATTGCCAATTAATAAGACTCCATTGCTAATAAATAACATTCCATTCCTAATAATTAAGACACCATTGCCAATAATTAAGACTCCATTGCCAATTAATCGGACCCCATTGATAATACATAAGACTCCATTTCTAATAAATAAGACTCCACTGCCAATAAATAAGACTCTACTGCCAGTAACTAAGACTCCACTGACAATAAATAAAAGTCTGTTGCTGATTAATAAGACACCATTGCTAATAACTAAGACTCCATTGCCAATAAGTAAGACTCCATTGACAATAAATAAGACTCCATTGCTAATTAGACTCCACTGCCAATTAATAAGACTCAATTGCTAATTTGCCTGCATTGGTAATAAATAAGACTCCATTGCCAATAAATAAGAATCTATTGCCATTAAATAAGACTCCTTTGCCAATAAATAAGACTCCATGGCTAATAAATAAGACTCCATTGCCAATAAATAAGACTCCATTGCCAATAAATAAGACTCCATTGCTAATTAGATTCCAGTGCTAATAATGCAGACTCCATTGCCAATCAATCAGCCTCCATCCATGTTACTCACTCAATGCCTGCTTGTGTTCCCAGCCCTATTCCTGCAGGTAACAGCATTGTTCACAGTGTGGTACCTGCAGATGTGGGCAGCGCCTTCATTGCCGTGTCGTGTCCAACAGGTGCCAGCAGAGCCCCGAGAGATGCGCGGCTCCCGATGAGAACAGCGAGGAACAGAAACCTGCATTGCCTGGAACGCCTCGGAACTCAACTTTGCTGAGCGGGAATTGCCTGCCCTGCAGGTAAGAGCAGCACACACTGACTGTGTTGGATCTGTTCCTTAGTGGGACTTGAGCTCATGAGCCAGAGCTCATTGCTGCACTGCAGTGCTGAATGCTGAGTGCAGTGCCCTTCTTGCTGCCCCCAATGGCAGCCATTGCCTTCTGCCCCACAACTACAGCCTATGCATTGTGCCCCCCAAGTACAGCCTAAGGATTGCACCCCCTAAGTGCCGCCTTCCTCCTCTGCTGCCCAAGTCCAGCCATCCTCTTCTACCCCCAAGTACAGCCTATGCATCGCGCCCCCCAATTAGAGCCTATGCATCGAGCCCCCCAAGTACAGCCTATATGTCGCGCCCCCTAATTGCTGCCATCCACTTCTTCCCCCCAAATACAGCCTAAGCGTTGCGCCCCCCAAGTGCCACCATCCTCTTCTGCCCCCCAAGTACAGCCTAAGCGTTGAGACCCCTAAGTGCTGCCATCCTCTTCTGCCCCCCAAGTACAGCCTATGCGTCGCACCTCCAAATGCTGCCATCTTTTTCTGCCCCCCAAGTACAGCCTAAGCATTGCGCCCCCCAAGTGCCAGCATCCTCTTCTGCCCCCCAAGTACAGCCTATGAAGTTGAGACCCCTAAGTGCTGCCATTCTCTTCTGCCCCCCAAGTACAGCCTAAGCATCGCGCCCCCTAATTGCTGCCATCCTCTTCTGCCCCCCAAGTACAGCCTATGCGTCGCACCTCCAAATGCTGCCATCTTTTTCTGCCCCCCAAGTACAGCCTAAGCATTGCGCCCCCCAAGTGCCACCATCCTCTTCTGCCCCCCAAGTACAGCCTAAGCGTTGAGACCCCTAAGTGCAGCCATCCTCTTCTGCCCCCCAAGTACAGCCTAAGCGTCGCACCTCTAAAAGCCGCCATCCTCTTCTGCCCCCCAAGTACAGCCTAAGCGTCGCACCTCTAAAAGCCGCCATCCTCTTCTGCCCCCCAAGTACAGCCTATGTGTTGAGACCACTAAGTGCTGCCATCCTCTTCTTCCCCCCAAGTACAGCCTATGCGTTGAGACCCCTAAGTGCTGCCATTCTCTTCTGCCCCCCAAGTACAGCCTATGCATCGTGCCCCCCAAGTACAGCCTATGCATTGCGCCCCCCAAGTACAGCCTAAGCATCGCGCCCCGCAATTACAGCCTATGCATCGCACCCCCCAAGTACAGCCTAAGCATCGCGCCCCCTAATTGCTGCCATCCTATTCTGCCCCCCAAGTACAGCCTATGCGTTGAGACCCCTAATTGCTGCCATCCTCTTCTTCCCCCCAAGTACAGCCTAAGCGTTGAGACCCCTAATTGCTGCCATCCTGTTCTTCCCCCCAAGTACAGCCTAAGCGTCGCGCCCCCCAAGTGCCACCATCCTCTTTTGCCCCCCAATTACAGCCTATGCATTGAGACCCCTAAGTGCTGCCATTCTCTTCTGCCCCCCAAGTACAGCCTATGCATCGTGCCCCCCAAGTACAGCCTATGCATCGAGCCGCCAAGTACAGCCTAAGCATCGCACCCCCCAAGTCCAGCCTATATGTTGCGCCCCATAAGTGCCGCCATCACATTCTGCCCCCAGGTCCATCCATCATATTCTGCCCCCCAAGTTCGTTTCTGTTCCCCCGTGGTTCCATTCAGTTCTTTATTGCTGCTGTTGCTCCTCCATTGCAGTTCTGCGTTGTGTCCCCCAGGTTGTTGCTCCCATTGCTGTTAATAGGGCTGCAAAGCAAAGGGAGATTCAGATTGCTGCTGTCAATGTCCTATATGATACCTATAAGGTTTAATGGGGCTTACGGAGTCTTATGGAATCCTATGGGGCCTATGTGGGGTATCTATGGGGTCTAATGTGGGCGTATGGGGTCTTATGATATCATTTGGGGCTTCTATGGACTCTCTATGGGGCTTAATGGGGCCCTATAGGGTCTTAGGGGATCCTATGGGGCGTATATTAGGTCTCTATGGTGCTTAATGAGGACCTATGGGGTCTAACGGGGTCATATGGGGCATCTATGGGCTTTAATGAGGACCTTTGGGGTCTAAGGGGGTCCTATGGGGTTTATTGGGGATCCGTATGGGGGGTACATAGAGACTATGGGAATTGATGGGGTCCGTAAGGGGTGTAATGGGGAGTTATGGGGTATTAATGGGGTTTGATGTGTGTATATCTGTGTGTATATATATATATATCCCTTATACCCCATATCCATCCTGTTGTTCCTATTGCAGTGCTGATGCCTTTATTAATCCTCCCTGCTTTCCATCCTCACATGCTGCACATTGGATTCCTCCACTGAGTCCAGATTGTTGCCGCTCCGCATCCATGTGTGTCAGCTCAGCATCTGTGTGCACAATGAAACACCAGTCACCGATTGGCTGCAGGATCATCTTATTGCCTGCAGGACCCCATTGTGTGCGGTAGGATCATCCCGTGCCTGAAGGACCCCATTGTGTGCGGTAGGATCATCTATCTCCATCATCATCACCTCCATCATAATAATAATGGCCAATTGCTAATTAATAATGCTCCGTCAAATACTAATTCCGCTTTAGAGCTAGTAAAGTTCCAGTGTTAATAATAAGACTCCATTGCCAATAAATAAGACTCCATTGCCAATAAATTAGACTCCATTGCCAATAAATTAGACTCCATTGCTAATAAATAAGACTCCATTGCCAATAAATAAGACTCCATTGCCAATAAATAAGACTCCATTGCTAATTAGATTCCATTGCTAATAATGCAGACTCCATTGCCAATCAATCAGCCTCCATCCATGTTACTCACTCAGTGCCTGCTTGTGTTCCCAGCCCTATTCCTGCAGGTAACAGCATTGTTCACAGTGTGGTACCTGCAGATGTGGGCAGCGCCTTCATTGCCGTGTCGTGTCCAACAGGTGCCAGCAGAGCCCCGAGAGATGCGCGGCTCCCGATGAGAACAGCGAGGAACAGAAACCTGCATTGCCTGGAACGCCTCGGAACTCAACTTTGCTGAGCAGGAATTGCCTGCCCTGCAGGTAAGAGCAGCACACACTGACTGTGTTGGATCTGTTCCTTAGAGGGACTTGAGCTCATGAGCCAGAGCTCATTGCTGCACTGCAGTGCTGAATGCTGAGTGCAGTGCCCTTCTTGCTGCCCCCAATGGCAGCCATTGCCTTCTGCCCCACAACTACAGCCTATGCATTGTGCCCCCCAAGTACAGCCTAAGGATTGCACCCCCTAAGTGCCACCATCCTCTTCTGCTGCCCAAGTCCAGCCATCCTCTTCTCCACCCAAGTACAGCCTATGCGTTGAGACCCCTAAGTGCAGCCATCCTCTTCTGCCCCCCAAGTACAGCCTAAGCGTCGCACCTCTAAAAGCCGCCATCCTCTTCTGCCCCCCAAGTACAGCCTAAGCGTCGCACCTCTAAAAGCCACCATCCTCTTCTGCCCCCCAAGTACAGCCTATGCGTTGAGACCCCTAAGTGCTGCCATTCTCTTCTGCCCCCCAAGTACAGCCTATGCATCGCGACCCCAATTACAGCCTATGCATCGCGCCCCGCAATTACAGCCTATGCATCGAGCCCCCCAAGTACAGCCTATACGTCGCGCCCCCTAATTGCTGCCATCCTCTTCTTCCCCCAAAGTACAGCCTAAGCGCTGAGACCCCTAATTGCTGCCATCAACTTCATCCCCCCAAATACAGCCTAAGCGTTGCGCCCCCCAAGTGCCACCATCCTCTTCTGCCCCCCAAGTACAGCCTATGCGTTGAGACCCCTAAGTGCTGCCATTCTCTTCTGCCCCCCAAGTACAACCTAAGCATCGCGCCCCGTAATTGCTGCCATCCTCTTCTGCCTTCCAAGTACAGCCTATGCATCGAGCCCCCCAAGTACAGCCTATGTATGGCACCCCCCAAGTACAGCCTATGCATTGAGACCCCTAAGTGCTGCCATTCTCTTCTGCCCCCCAATTACAGCCTATGCATCGAGCCCCCCAAGTACAGCCTATGAATCGCGCCCCCTAATTGCTGCCATCCTCTTCTTCCCCCCAAGTACAGCCTAAGCGTTTAGACCCCTAAGTGCTGCCATCCTCTTCTGACCCCTAAGTGCTGCCATCCTCTTCTGCCCCCCAAGTACAGCCTATGCGTCGCACCTCCAAATGCTGCCATCTTTTTCTGCCCCTCAAGTAAAGCCTAAGCATTGCGCCCCCCAAGTGCCACCATCCTCTTCTGCCCCCAAGTACAGCCTAAGTGTTGAGACCCCTAAGTGCAGCCATCCTCTTCTGCCCCCCAAGTACAGCCTAAGCGTCGCACCTCTAAAAGCCGCCATCCTCTTCTGCCCCCAAAGTACAGCCTAAGCGTCGCACCTCTAAAAGCCGCCATCCTCTTCTGCCCCCCAAGTACAGCCTATGCGTTGAGACCCCTAAGTGCTGCCATTCTCTTCTGCCCCCCAAGTACAGCCTATGCATCGCGACCCCAATTACAGCCTATGCATCGCGCCCCCCAATTACAGCCTATGCATCACGCCCCGCAATTACAGCCTATGCATCGAGCCCCCCAAGTACAGCCTATACGTCGCGCCCCCTAATTGCTGCCACCCTCTTCTTCCCCCCAAGTGCAGCCTAAGCGTTGAGACCCCTAATTGCTGCCATCCTGTTCTTCCCCCCAAGTACAGCCTAAGCGTCGCGCCCCCCAAGTGCCACCATCCTCTTTTGCCCCCCAATTACAGCCTATGCGTTGAGACCCCTAAGTGCTGCCATTCTCTTTTGCCCCCCAAGTACAGCCTATGCATCGTGCCCCCCAAGTACAGCCTATGCATTGTGCCCCCCAAGTACAGCCTAAGCATCGCGCCCCGCAATTACAGCCTATGCATCACACCCCCCAAGTACAGCCTATGCGTTGAGACCCCTAAGTGCTGCCATCCTATTCTGCCCCCCAAGTACAGCCTATGCGTTGAGACCACTAAGTGCTGCCATCCTCTTCTTCCCTCCAAGTACAGCATATGCATTGAGACCCCTAAGTGCTGCCATTCTCTTCTGCCCCCTAAGTACAGCCTGTGCATTGAGCCCCCAAGAACAGCCTAAGCATCGCGCCCCCCAAGTCCAGCCTATATGTTGCGCCCCATAAGTGCCGCCATCACATTCTGCCCCCAGGTCCATCCATCATATTCTGCCCCCCAAGTTCGTTTCTGTTCCCCCGTGGTTCCATTCAGTTCTTTATTGCTGCTGTTGCTCCTCCATTGCAGTTCTGCGTTGTGTCCCCCAGGTTGTTGCTCCCATTGCTGCTAATAGGGCTGCAAAGCAAAGGGAGATTCAGATTGCTGCTGTCAATGTCCTATATGATACCTATAAGGTTTAATGGGGCTTACGGAGTCTTATGGAATCCTATGGGGCCTATGTGGGGTATCTATGGGGTCTAATGTGGGCGTATGGGGTCTTATGATATCATTTGGGGCTTCTATGGGCTCTCTATGGGGTTTAATGGGGCCCTATAGGGTCTTAGGGGATCCTATGGGGCGTATATTTGGTCTCTATGGTGCTTAATGAGGACCTATGGGGTCTAATGGGGTCTTATGGGGCATCTATGGGCTTTAATGAGGACCTTTGGGGTCTAAGGGGGTCCTATGGGGTTTATTGGGGATCCGTATGGGGGGTACATAGAGACTATGGGAATTGATGGGGTCCGTAAGGGGTGTAATGGGGAGTTATGGGGTATTAATGGGGTTTGATGTGTGTATATCTGTGTGTATATATATATCCCTTATACCCCATATCCATCCTGTTGTTCCTATTGCAGTGCTGATGCCTTTATTAATCCTCCCTGCTTTCCATCCTCACATGCTGCACGTTGGATTCCTCCACTGAGTCCAGATTGTTGCCGCTCCGCATCCATGTGTGTCAGCTCAGCATCTGTGTGCACAATGAAACACCAGTCACCGATTGGCTGCAGGATCATCTTATTGCCTGCAGGACCCCATTGTGTGCGGTAGGATCATCCCGTGCCTGAAGGACCCCATTGTGTGCGGTAGGATCATCTATCTCCATCATCATCACCTCCATCGTAATAATAATGGCCAATTGCTAATTAATAATGCTCCGTCAAATACTAATTCCGCTTTAGAGCTAGTAAAGTTCCAGTGTTAATAATAAGACTCCATTGGCAATAAATAAGAGTCCATTCCCAATAAATAAGACTCCATTGCTAATTAGTATCCATTGCCAATAAATTAAACTCCATTGCTAATAAGTAAAAGTCCATTTCCAGTAAATAAGAATCCACTGCTAATTAGACTCCAATGCTAATTACTATGACTCCATTGCCAATAAATAAGACTCCACTGCCAATAAATAAGACTCCATTGCAAAGGAAGACTATATGGCTAATAAATAAGACTCCAATTCTAATAAATAAGACTCCTTTGCTAATAACTAAGACTGCATTGACAAGAATTAAGATTCACTTCCTAATAAATGAGTCTCCATTGGTAATAATGAGATTCCATTGTGAATAAGTAAGGCTCCACTGCCAATTAATGAGTCTCCATTGCCAAGAAATTGAACTCCATTGCCAATAAATAGAACTCCAAGGCCAATAAATAAGACTCCATTGCTAATTAATAAGACTCCATTGCCAACAATTTAGACTCCTTTGACAACAATTAAGACTCCATTCCTTATTAGACTCCGCTGCCAATAAATAAGACTGCATTGCTTATAATTAAGACTCCGTTGCTGATAAATAAGAGTTCATTGCTAATATGTAAGTCTGCATTGCAAATAAATAAGATTCCATTCCTAATAAATAAGACTCCATTGTTAATAATTAAGACTCATTTGCTAATAAATTAAGACCCTATTGCCAATAAATAAGACTCCACTGCTAATAAATGAGACTTCACTGCTAATAAATAAGACTCCATTGCCAATAAATAGACTCCATTGCCAATAAATAGACTCCATTGCCAATAAATAATGCTCCATTGCCAATAAGAATACTATATTGCCAATGAAAAAGACTACATTGTGAATAATTAAGACACCATTCCCAATAATTAAGACCCTATTGACAATTAATAAGACTCCATTGCCAATAAATAAGACTCCTTTGGTAATAAATAAGACTCCATTGCTAATTAGACTCCATTGCTAATAAATAAGAATCCATTGCATATAAATAAGTCTCCATTGCCAATGAATAAGACTCCATTGCTAATAAAGAAGTATCCATTGCCTATAAATGAGACTCAATTACCAGTAAATAAGAGTCCATTGTTAATAAATAAGATTCCATTGCCAATAATTAAGACTATATTGCTAATAAATAATACTCCATTGCTAATTATACTCCTTTGTTACTAAGATTCCATTGCTAATTAATAATGCTGCGTAGCTAATAATAAGACTCCACTGCCCATAAATATAACTCCATATTCAATAAATAAGACTCCATATCCAGTAAATAAGACAGCATTTCTAATAAATAAGACTCCATAGCTCATAAATAAGACTCCTTTGCTAATTAGAATCCATTGCCAATAAATAACACTTCACTGCTAATAAATAAGACTCCACTGCCAATGTCTGAGACTCCATTGCTAATATGTAAGACTCCATAGCCAATAAATGAGACTCCATTGCCAATAATTAAGTCTCCATTGCCAATAATTAAGACCCTATTACCAATAAATAAGTCTCCTTTGCCAATAAATAAGACTCCATTGCCAATTAATAAGACCCCATTGCCAATAAATAAGACCCCATTGCCAATAAATAAGACTCCATTGCCAATAAATAAGACTCCATTGCTAATCAGACTCCATTGCTAATCAGACTCCATTGCTAATCAGACTCCATTGCTAATCAGACTCCATTGCTAATAATGTAGACTCCATTGCCAATCAATCAGCCTCCATCCATGTTACTCACTCAGTGCCTGCTTGTGTTCCCAGCCCTATTGCTGCAGGTAACAGCATTGTTCACAGTGTGGTACCTGCAGATGTGGGCAGCGCCTTCATTGCCGTGTCGTGTCCAACAGGTGCCAGCAGAGCCCCGAGAGATGCGCGGCTCCCGATGAGAACAGCGAGGAACAGAAACCTGCATTGCCTGGAACGCCTCAGAACTCAACTTTGCTGAACGGGAATTGCCTGCCCTGCAGGTAAGAGCAGCACACACTGACTGTGTTGGATCTGTTCCTTAGTGGGACTTGAGCTCATGAGCCAGAGCTCATTGCTGCACTGCAGTGCTGAATGCTGAGTGCAGTGCCCTTCTTGCTGCCCCCAATGGCAGCCATTGCCTTCTGCCCCACAACTACAGCCTATGCATTGCGCCCCCCAAGTACAGCCTAAGCGTTGAGACCCCTAAGTGCCACCTTCCTCTTCTGCTGCCCAAGTCCAGCCATCCTCTTCTACCCCCAAGTACAGCCTATGCATTGAGACCCCTAAGTGCCACCTTCCTCTTCTGCTGCCCAAGTCCAGCCATCCTCTTCTACCCCCAAGTACAGCCTATGCATTGAGACCTCTAAGTGCAGCCATCCTCTTCTGCCCCCCAAGTACAGCCTATGCATTGCGCCCCCCAGTTACAGCCTATGTATCGCGCCCCCCAAGTACAGCCTATGCATTGAGACCCCTAAGTGCTGCCATTCTCTTCTGCCCCCCAATTACAGCCTATGCATTGCGCCCCCCAAGTACAGCCTATGCATCGAGCCCCCCAAGTACAGCCTATGCATCGCGCCCCCTAATTGCTGCCATCCTCTTCTTCCCCCCAAGTACAGCCTAAGCGTTTAGACCCCTAAGTGCTGCCATCCTCTTCTGCCCCCCAAGTACAGCCTATGCGTCGCACCTCCAAATGCTGCCATCTTTTTCTGCCCCCCAAGTACAGCCTAAGCATTGCGCCCCCCAAATGCCACCATCCTCTTCTGCCCCCCAAGTACAGCCTAAGCGTTGAGACCCCTAAGTGCAGCCATCCTCTTCTGCCCCCCAAGTACAGCCTAAGCGTCGCACCTCTAAAAGCCGCCATCCTCTTCTGCCCCCCAAGTACAGCCTAAGCGTCGCACCTCTAAAAGCCGCCATCCTCTTCTGCCCCCCAAGTACAGCCTAAGCGTCGCACCTCTAAAAGTCGCCATCCTCTTCTGCCCCCCAAGTACAGCCTATGCGTTGAGACCCCTAAGTGCTGCCATTCTCTTCTGCCCCCCAAGTACAGCCTATGCATCGCGCCCCCCAAGTACAGCCTATGCATCGCGCCCCCCAAGTACAGCCTAAGCATCGCGCTCCGCAATTACAGCCTATGCATCGCCCCGCCCAAGTACAGCCTAAGCATCGCGCCCCCTAATTGCTGCCATCCTATTCTGCCCCCCAAGTACAGCCTATGCGTTGAGACCCCTAATTGCTGCCATCCTCTTCTTCCCCCCAAGTACAGCCTATGCGTTGAGACCCCTAAGTGCTGCCATCCTCTTCTTCCCCCCAAGTACAGCCTATACGTTGCGCCCCCCAAGTGCCACCATCCTCTTCTTCCCCCCAAGTACAGCCTATGCATTGAGACCCCTAAGTGCTGCCATTCTCTTCTGCCCCCCAAGTACAGCCTATGCATCGTGCCCCCCAAGTACAGCCTATGCATTGCGCCCCCCAAGTACAGCCTAAGCATCGCGCCCCGCAATTACAGCCTATGCATCACACCCCCCAAGTACAGCCTAAGCATTGCGCCCCTTAATTAATGCCATCCTCTTCTTTCCTCCAAGTACAGCCTAAGCGTTGAGACCCCTAAGTGCTGCCATCCTCTTCTGCCCCCCAAGTACAGCCTATGCATTGAGACCCCTAAGTGCTGCCATTCTCTTCTGCCCCCCAAGTACAGCCTATGCATTGCGCCCCCCAAGTACAGCCTATGCATCGAGCCCCCAAGTACAGCCTAAGCATCGCGCCCCCCAAGTCCAGCCTATATGTTGCGCCCCATAAGTGCCGCCATCACATTCTGCCCCCAGGTCCATCCATCATATTCTGCCCCCCAAGTTCGTTTCTGTTCCCCCGTGGTTCCATTCAGTTCTTTATTGCTGCTGTTGCTCCTCCATTGCAGTTCTGCGTTGTGTCCCCCAGGTTGTTGCTCCCATTGCTGTTAATAGGGCTGCAAAGCAAAGGGAGATTCAGATTGCTGCTGTCAATGTCCTATATGATACCTATAAGGTTTAATGGGGCTTACGGAGTCTTATGGAATCCTATGGGGCCTATGTGGGGTATCTATGGGGTCTAATGTGGGCGTATGGGGTCTTATGATATCATTTGGGGCTTCTATGGGCTCTCTATGGGGTTTAATAGGGCCCTATGGGGTCTTAGGGGATTTTTATGGGGTTTATGAATGTCCTATATGGTCTCTATGGGGTTTAATGGGGCCCTATGTGGTCTTAGGGGATCCTAGAGGGATCTTGGTGTGCTGATGGGAACTTGGTGTGCTGATGGACAGTCGGCTGAATATGAGCCAGCAGTGTGCCCAGGTGGCCAAGAAGGCCAATGGCATCCTGGCTTGTATCAGGAATGGTGTGGTGAGCAGGACTAAGGAAGTCATCCTGCCCCTGTACTCAGCATTGGTGAGGCCTCACCTCGAGTACTGTGTCCAGTTTTGGGCACCTCAGCACAAGAAGGACATGGAGGTACTGGAGCAGGTCCAGAGAAGTGCAACGAGGCTCGTGAAGGGCTTGGAGAATCAGCCCTACGAGGAGAGACTAAGGAAGCTGGGGCTGTTTAGTCTGTGGAAGAGGAGGCTGAGGGGAGACCTTATTGCCGTCTGCCAGTACCTGAAAGGTTCTTACAGTGAGAGTGGGGCAGGTCTCTTCTCACTAGTGACAAGTGACAGGATGAGGGGAAATGGCCTCAAGTTGCGCCAGGGCAAGTTTAGGTTGGATATTAGAAAGAACTTCTTTACAGAAAGGGTGGTTAGGGACTGGAATGGGATACACATGGTTAGGGACTGGAATGGGCTCCCCAAGGAGGTGGTTGAATCGCCATCCCTGGATGTGTTTAAGAGCCGCTTGGATGTGGTACTCAGGGATATGATTTAGCAGAGGTTTGTTGTTGTGGTATTGTTTGTGGTTGTTTTTTAAGAGATAGGCTACTGGTTAGGCTGCAGTTGGACTTGATGATCTTCAAGGTCTTTTCCAACCTGAGTAATTCTATGATTCTATGATTCTATGGGGCGTATATTAGGTCTCTATGGTGCTTAATGAGGACCTATGGGGTCTAACGGGGTCATATGGGGCATCTATGGGCTTTAATGAGGATCTTTGGGGTCTAAGGGGGTCCTATGGGGTTTATTGGGGATCCGTATGGGGGGTAAATAGAGACTATGGGAATTGATGTGGTCCGTAAGGGGTGTAATGGGTAGTTATGGGGTATTAATGGGGTTTGATGTGTGTATATCTGTGTGTATATATATATATCCCTTATACCCCATATCCATCCTGTTGTTCCTATTGCAGTGCTGATGCCTTTATTAATCCTCCCTGCTTTCCATCCTCACATGCTGCACGTTGGATTCCTCCACTGAGTCCAGATTGTTGCCGCTCCGCATCCATGTGTGTCAGCTCAGCATCTGTGTGCACAATGAAACACCAGTCACCGATTGGCTGCAGGATCATCTTATTGCCTGCAGGACCCCATTGTGTGCGGTAGGATCATCCCGTGCCTGAAGGACCCCATTGTGTGCGGTAGGATCATCTATCTCCATCATCATCACCTCCATCATAATAATAATGGCCAATTGCTAATTAATAATGCTCCGTCAAATACTAATTCCGCTTTAGAGCTAGTAAAGTTCCAGTGCTAATAATAAGACTCCGTTGCCAATAAATAAGAGTCCATTCCCAATAAATAAGACTCCATTGCTAATTAGTATCCATTGCCAATAAATTAAACTCCATTGCTAATAAGTAAGAGTCTATTTCCAATAAATAAGAATCCCCTCACTGTCCAAGCATTTTCCGTGTCTCATTCTCTCCCCATTCAGTGCCACTCATTGTCCAATCGTTCTGTCTCATTCTCTCCCCGTTCATTCCACTCAGTGTCCAACCATTCTGTCTGTCCATCCCTGGGCACCCCTCACTGCCCAGCATTTTCTATCAGCGCTCTGCCCCCAAATGTCGTAGCTCTCTGCCTCTCATTGTGTACTAATTAGCTGCCTCTTGTTGTAATGACTGTCTGCCTCTTATTCTGGCATTCCTGGTTGCTTCTCGTTGTGTTACTATTCTTTCCTCTCCTTGTCCAACCATTCCTTGCCACCAGGGGCAGTTGTTCTCCCTCACTCATTCTAGCAATTCTCTGCCTCGTTTCTCTTCTATTTTGCTGCCTCTCATTGTCATCATTCTCTGCCTCTGACCGTAATCATTCCCTTGTTCTAATTCTCTACTAACTCTGTACCCCTTCAGTCCTTGCTGGCCTTCCAACACTAAGTCAACATCACTCCACCGTCTCACTCTCCCTCATTGCCCCACAGTGTCACTCACTCCCATCAACTCTCACATTGTCTCTGCCCCACATTCTCACCCTACACCATCAGTGCAGTCTCAGAGCAAGGCCTTACCTGCTGTAGTGCAGTAATAGAACAGGCAATGCAGCAGCACTGGCAGAGAAGCGCAGTCCAGGAGCACAGCACGGCAGGTAACGGTCACACACAGCAGCTACGAAGGCAGAACAGAGAAGAGGAGCTCCTCAATGTGGGCAGAGCTTCCGGCAGAAGGAGCTGCAGCAAAAACATTCTCCCTTCCACTGGCAGCCCTTATATGAGGATTGAGAGGGGGCGGAGCCAGGGTCCGCCCTGCAGCCAATCAGGTGCATTGCCTGCAGCTGTGCTCTGCTGCCATGTCTGCCCCCAATCATGGCTTCCTGCATGACTCAGCATTTCTATTGCAGCACCCCAACGTCCCCCCCGGCATCGCCCCCCGCATCACCCCCTGCATCACCCGCATGTCACCCCCCTGACGGAATCCACGTGCCGTCATTTCTCATCTACTGATGCACCCCCCCTTTCTTTACAGGTAGATGTGATTGTTGGCTGGCTATGACTTTGTTTTTGTCTTTAGTATTGATTGCAGCTGTTACGTAACAGCCTGATTGTTTACCTGCTGGGGGGTGTGGGCAGCCAGTGAGCACAGGTGGGAGCAGTTCAGGGCTGGAAGCTGATTGGGCCCAGCCTGGCTCCACCCCCCTCCTTGAGCCACATTTAAGGGCTGTGCAGGGTAGGGGGCAGCATCAGCTCCTTGCGGTGCCTCCAAGAGAGCATTCCAATGAGTGGTTGCTCTTTCTTGCTGGATGCCGTATGGGCTTTGTCTCTGCTTGGAGAGCCTTTCCTTTGGGCTGCACAGTGAGTGTTGGGCTTTGCAGTGCGGTAAGAAATTCCTTCTTTATTACTGGGTTTTAGATTTCCACTTTTTGTGGTTCTGGGCTGCGTTTCAGGATGGGAAGATGGAGCAGCATTTGTGTCTGGAATCCGCTTCCTTTGGAGAGCTGGGTGAGCCATTTCCCATCCTTTCTTTATTTCAGGGCTTTGGGGGTGAAGGAAGCGGGGTGGAACAGGGGGCACAAGTTGGTCTGTCCCATCCCTGGAGCTGTTTGAGGCTGTGTGTAGCCTGCTGTGGTGCTTGGTTATTTTAGCCATAGCAGGGGGGTTGGAAGGAGATGATAGTTAATGATCCTTCTCAGCGCAGGCCATCATATGATTCTATGATTATGTATTGCAGAGTATCTCCTACAGCTGTGATTGCTGTGGCACACCGCTCGTCGCTGCAGTTGTCATCATCGTCATCATCTCCATTATCACCATCTTCATCATCTCCATCTGGACGTGGAGCCTTTGGCCGCCGTTGTCTGGACTTGGTTGTACAGCGAGTTGGTCATGCATCCTAAGTCCACCCATCCAGTTGGTGTCTTCCTCATTTGGAGCCGAGGATGCTGTGGGCTCCCACATCAGAGGCCTTGCTGAGTTCCAGCTGGATGATATCAGCAGCTCTTTCTTCCCCTTCCATCCCTGCACCGACACCGTCACAGAAGGCCACCAGGTCGGTCAAGCAGGATTTGCCCTCGGTGAAGCCACGCCGGTTCTCCCACATCACATCCAGCTTCCACGTGCCCTGGCTCTCTTCTAGGAGGATCTGCTCGGTGGTCGTTCCCAGCACAGCAGCGAGACTGGCGGGTCAGCAGTTCCCATCATCATCCCTTCTACGCTTCCTAAACAGGAGTGCGATGTTGGCCGTGTTTCAGCTCACCAGGACCGCACCTGACTGCCACCACTTCTCACACAGCACTGAGAGCAGCTCGGTGACTGCAGCACTGAATTACCTCCTCACTCTGTGACGCGTCTCATCGGGATCCACAGAGTCCTGGTTTTCAGGTCCTTAGGACATCTAAAGGTGGATGTCACTCACAGCGCGGGACAAGGAGGGAACCAGCAGGGCTGGCGTCGCTTCCTCCATCCCTCCTTCCCAAAGCAAAGGCGAGGGCTGTGTATAATGAGCAGTGATCAGAGAACACAGAGGTAAAAATGTGGTTGAGTACCTCAGCCTTCTACTTGTGTGTTCCCAGCCCTATTGCTGCAGGTAAGAAGCATTATGAACAAGTGTGGTACCTGCAGATCTGGGCAGTGCCTTCATTGCAGTATTGTGTCCAACAGGTGCCAGCAGAGCCTCGAGAGATGCGCGCCTCCCGATGAGAACAGCGAGGAACAGAAACCCCGCAGAACCAGCTTTGCTGAGGGGTAACTCTCAGCCCAGCAGGTAAGAGCAGCACACACTGACTGTGTTTTATCTGTTCTATATTGTGACTTAAGGTAGAGTTCCAGAGCTCCTTTCTGCACTTTTGGGGTGCCCTACGGGCTGTCTGCTCTCATCCTTCTGCATTCTGTTTGCCTTTGCACTCTGTCACTGCTCATGTGTTTCCTGCAGTGTTCTCTTTGTTTTCAGTTTTGCTGTTCTTTTCAGCATTCTGTTAGGTTTGTTTTCTGTTTTGGTGTTCTCTCCTGTATTCTCTTGGGTCTTCCCTCCCATATCAGAGTCCCTTGCAGCTTTCTTTAGTGCCTTATATCCCATTCTTTTGTTCACTGCAGCCTTGGAGGCCATGCTCTCCATCTCAGTGGTTCTTGCAGTGCCCTTTTGGGCCTTGTCCCCACATTTATGCTTCTTGCAGTGCCCTTTTGGGCCTTGTGCTCTGTTTTAGTGTTCTTTGCAGTGCCCTTTTGGGCCTTGTGCTTTGTTTTAGTGTTCTTTGCAGTGCCCTTTTGGGCCTTGTCCCCACATTTATGCTTCTTGCAGTGCCCTTTTGGGCCTTGTCCCCACATTTATGCTTCTTGCAGTGCCCTTTTGGGCCTTGTGCTTTGTTTTAGTGTTCTTCGCAGTGCCCTTTTGGGCCTTGTGCTTTGTTTTAGTGTTCTTTGTAGTGCCCTTTTGGGCCTTGTCCCCACATTTATGCTTCTTGCAGTGCCCTTTTGGGCCTTTACCTGTTTTACTGTTCCTTGCTGTGCCCTTTTGGGCTTTGCCTCCTATCTTGATGTTCCCTGCTGTGCCCTTTTGGGCCTTGCATTCCATCTTGATGTTCCCTGCAATGTTCTCTTGCACCGTGCCCCCCTGTTTAGTGTTCCTGCAGTGTTCTTTTGGTGTTTCCATTTGGCCTCCTGCGCTGCCTTCCCTTTGGCCTCTGTTCTTAGTGTTTCATACCACTCTCTCTTTGCCCTGACTTTCCCTTGTGCTTTCCCTTTGCTGTTCTCTTGTTTTTGCCCTTCTGTTACTGTTGGCTGCTCGCTTTGCTTTTCTTTTTTGGGGGCTTTCTGTGGGCGTTCTGCTTCCATTTGCCTTTGGCTCTCTGGGATTTGTTGGGAGGCGGCGTTCATGTTAATGTTGACCTGAAGCTGCACCTTAGTGGGAGCTCTAGTGATAATTGCATTTGTCTGCAGAGTATGTGTAAGTAGAACCCTTTGTTTTTATTTAAGTAACCTTAATTCTAATCCTAGTGCAAAATACCACTTGTAAAGTAACTGCACTTTTAACCTTAGAAATAGCATTACTTCTATCCCTAATAGCATTAATTCTACTGCTCCCTTCCATCACAGTTAGTGTAATGTTCACAGTGTGGTACCTGCAGATGTGGGCAGTGCCTTCATTGCTGTGTCGTGTCCAACAGGTGCCAGCAGAGCCCCGAGAGATGCGCGGCTCCCGATGAGAACAGCGAGGAACAGAAACCTGCATTGCCCGGGACACCGCAGTACCAGCTTTGCTGAGCGGTAACTCTCAGCCCAGCAGGTAAGAGCAGCACACACTGACTGTGTTTTATCTGTTCTATATTGTGACTTAAGGTAGAGTTCCAGAGCTTATTTTTGCAGTTTTGGGTGTCTTATGGGCTGCGTGCTTTTCTCCTTTTGCCTTTTTTCTTGCCTTTGCTCTTTGCTGTTGTTTTGGGTTTTGATGCAGTGTTTTCTTTGCTCTCACTTTTGCTGTTCTGTTCAGCATTCTATGGGCTTTGTTGTTCATTTTGGTGCTCACCGCAGCATTTCCTCCAGCCTTTAATTCCATATTGGAGTTCCAAGTAATTTCCTCTGCTGCCTTGCCCTCCATCTTGATGATCTTTGCAATGTTCTCTCGGGCCATGCCTTGCGTTTCAATGTTCCCTTCAGTGCCCTTTTGGGCCTTGCCCCCCACGTTAATGTTCCTCGCAGTGCACCATCCATCTTGATGTTCCCTGCGCTGTTCTCTTGGACCTCACCTTCCACGTCAGCGTTCATCGCAGCATTGTCTTGGGCCTTGCCCTCCATCTTGATGTTCCCTGCAGCGTTCTTTTGGACTTTGCCATCCATCTTTATGTTCCTTGCAGCATTTTCTTGGGCGTTGCCACGTATCTCGATGTTCCCTGCAGCGCCCTTTTGGGCCTCGCCCTTTGTTTTGCAGTTTTCTGCAGCGTTCATTAGGGCTTTGCCCTCTGTTTTAGCGTTCCCTTTGTTCTTGTCTTGGCCTCCTACGCTGCCTTTCCTTTGGACTTTGTTTTTTCTATGACCTACCACAGTCTCTTTGCCCTTGCTTTTGCTTTGGCTTTCTCTTGCCTTTTCTCTTGTTTTTGCCTTACTGTTGGCTGCTTGCTCTGTTTTGCTTTTTTGGGGTTTTTTTGTCTGCTTCTTGCTTGAATTTGCCTTTGTCTCTCTGGGATTTCCTGGCTTATGGCATTCAAGTTAATTTTTATCCGTTTCCCTATTTTAATGGGGGCTCTAGTGGTAATTATAGTAACCTGTAGCGTTTCTGTAAATATAATTGTTAACGCAATATTAAAGATGTCTGTTAAGCTAAACGTAGCCATAAAAATTGATGCCTTATGTTGTATGTGAATGTTACTTTCATTGTAATCATAGCGTGGAATGAAATTGTTAAACTTTGTGCAAATTTAAACATATAAATAGCATTAATTGTTTCCCTAATGGCGTTCATTGTTTCCTTAATTAGAGCCCCGAGAGATGCGCGGCTCCCAATGAGAACAGCGAGGAACAGAAACCTGCATCGTCCGGAACACCGCAGAACCAGCTTTGCTGAGTGGTAACTATCAGCGCAGCAGGTAAGGGCAGCACACACTGCCTGTTTTTTATCTGTTCCATATTGCGACTTAAGGTAGAGTTTCAGAGCTTATTTCTGCACTTCGGGGTGTTTTACGGTCCGTCTGTTTTTGTCGCGCTGTGTTGTTTTTGTGTTTGATCTGTGCTGTTTCCCAGCTGTTTCTTGCAGTGTTGTCCTCGCTCTCCATTTTGCAATTGCCCACATCATTCTCTTGTGCCTTGCCTTTCATTTTGGCATCGTTTGCATCGTTTTCTCGCGTTCTATTTCGGCGTTCGCGGCATCATTCTCTCGGGCTTTGCCCTGCATTTTGGCGTTTCCGTGTCGTGCTCTTTGCCTCGCCCTCCATTTTAGCGTTGTCTTCATCATTCTTTTGGGCCTCGCCCTCCATTATGGCGTTCCTTGCATCATTCTGTAGGGCCTTGCCATGCCTTTTGGCATTCATTAAGTCGTTCTCTTGGGCTTCGCCTTCCTTTTCAGCGTTCGCCGCATCATTTTGTAGGGCCTCGTTCTGCATTTTGGCATTTTTTGCATCGTTCTCTTTGGTGCAGGCCTCCATTTTGGAGTCGCCTGCATCATTTTGTAGGGTCTTGTCCTTCATTTTGGCATTTGCTGCCTCGTTCTCTCATCCTTTTAGCTCCTTTTTGGAGTTCTATTCAGCCTTTTTTGGGCTTTGCCCTCTACGTTACCCTTCCTTGCTTTGTTCTGTTTGGTCTCTTGGTGTTGCCTGCAGCCTCGTCTCAGGTTTGATCTGTGCGTCAGCTTCCCCTTGGGTTTTGTGCACGCCTTTGTCTCACGTTTGCTTTTGATGTTTTCTTCTGTCAGGCTTTTGCCTTTTCTTTTGTCTTTGCTTTTTGTTTTGCTAATTGTGAATATAAGGGTAATAAACGTGACCTTATATTTGTTTTAAATGTAGAGATTAACTCTGAATCTACTTTGCAATGTGGCACTAAAGTTACATCTTAATGTATTGCTAATAGTTTGTTCCATCGGCTTCAGCCCACGATCTAACTTTGCCATTTTCTTCCTTAGGGCCCTTCTGTTCCCCGGTTGTCAGATGCTTCCTCGTGACGCAGCACTCCATTGCTGCTATGTTGGCGTTTAATAAAGTTTTTCGAGGCCCGATGAGCCATTACGATACTACATCAGCTGCACACAGTAGGATTTACAGTCCTATTTTAGCTTTACACTGACTTAACCTAATTAGTATTAGCTTAGGAATCAATTCACTTCACCCACATTGGCTTTAGCTTTGCATTCAGTCACTTTAATTTAATTAGGTTTACGTTAGGAATCAATTCACTTTACCCACATTAGGTTTTGCTTAGTAGTCACGTAACCACAAGTAAATTGGTTTTTGCTTTGCAATCTGTTAACCTTATAGTATTTGCTTGTAGTTTTACATTTATTTAACTTTAACCAAATTGGCTTTAGCTTTGCAATTATTTAATCTAAAACTAATCGGTTTTAGCTTTGCAATTATTTAACCTTAATCAAATTGGCTTTAGCTTTGTAATCATTTAACCTTAATCAAATTGGCTTTAGCTTTACAGTTATTTAACTTTAACCAAATTGGCTTCAGCTTTGCTATCATTTAATCTTAAAGTAATTGGCTTTAGCTTTACAGTTATTTAACTTTAACCAAATTGGCTTTAGCTTTGCTATCATTTAATCTTGAAGTAATTGGCTTTAGCTTTACAGTTATTTAACTTTAACCAAATTGGCTTTAGTTTTGCAATCATTTAATCTAAAACTAATTGGCTTTAAATGACTCCAAAGCTAATCTTAAACTAATTGGCTTTAGCTTTGCTGTCATTCAATCTTAAACTAATTGGCTTTAGCTTTGCTATCATTTAACCTTAACCAAATTGGATTAAGGTTTGCTTTCAATTAATATCAGCCAAATTGGCTTTAAATTGGTCTTGCTTCCGGGGCTGGGCGAGCCCACTTGTTTTTATGTTAGGGCGGACCCAGCCCCGGAACCAACGCCCACGGCCTGGAGAAGCCCAGTTGCTTCATGGCCACTTTGAGACTCGTGCCCATTTGCGGCCACTCTGAGACTTGCGCTGGTTTTAGCGCCGTGCAGTGATTTTGACTCAGCCACATTGGCTTTAGCTTTGCAATCAAATAACTTCAATCAAATTGGCTTTAGCTTTGCAATCAATTTAATTCAACCTAATTGGCTTTAACTTTGATATCAAATTAATTCAACCAAATTGGCTTTTTCCAAATTATATCAGCCAAATTGGCTTTAAATTGGTCTTGCTTCCGGGGCTGGGCGAGCCCATTTGTTTGTTAGTTAGGGCGGACCCAGCCCCGGAACCAACGCCCACGGCCTGGAGGAGCCTAGTTGCTTCCCGGCCACTTTGAGACTCGTGCCCATTTGCGGCCACTCTGAGACTTGCGCCGGTTTTAGCGCCGTGCAGCGATTTTTGACTGAGCCACATTGGTTTCAGCTTTGTTGTCCATTCATCTCAAACCAATTGGCTTTAGCTTTGCAATCAATTTAATTCAATCAAATTGGCTTTAGCTTTGCAATCAATTTAATTCAACCAAATTGGCTTTAGCTTTGCAATCAATTTAATTCAACCTAATTGGCTTTAACTTTGATATCAAATTAATTCAACCAAATTGGCTTTAGCTTTCCAAATTATATCAGCCAAATTGGCTTTAAATTGGTCTTGCTTCCGGGGCTGGGCGAGCCCATTTGTTTGTATGTTAGGGCGGACCCAGCCCCGGAACCAACGCCCACGGCCTGGAGGAGCCTAGTTGCTTCCCGGCCACTTTGAGACTCGTGCCTATTTGCGGCCACTCTGAGACTTGCGCCGGTTTTAGCGCCGTGCAGCGATTTTGACTGAGCCACATTGGTTTCAGCTTTGTTGTCCATTCATCTCAAACCAATTGGCTTTAGCTTTGCAATCAATTTAATTCAATCAAATTGGCTTTAGCTTTGCAATCAATTTAATTCAACCAAATTGGCTTTAGCTTTGCAATCAATTTAATTCAACCTAATTGGCTTTAACTTTGATATCAAATTAATTCAACCAAATTGGCTTTAGCTTTCCAAATTATATCAGCCAAATTGGCTTTAAATTGGTCTTGCTTCCGGGGCTGGGCGAGCCCATTTGTTTGTATGTTAGGGCGGACCCAGCCCCGGAACCAACGCCCACGGCCTGGAGGAGCCTAGTTGCTTCCCGGCCACTTTGAGACTCGTGCCCATTTGCGGCCACTCTGAGACTTGCGCCGGTTTTAGCGCCGTGCAGCGATTTTGACTGAGCCACATTGGTTTCAGCTTTGTTGTCCATTCATCTCAAACCAATTGGCTTTAGCTTTGCAATCAATTTAATTCAATCAAATTGGCTTTAGCTTTGCAATCAATTTAATTCAACCAAATTGGCTTTAGCTTTGCAATCAATTTAATTCAACCTAATTGGCTTTAACTTTGATATCAAATTAATTCAACCAAATTGGCTTTAGCTTTCCAAATTATATCAGCCAAATTGACTTTAAATTGGTCTTGCTTCTGGGGCTGGGCGAGCCCATTTGTTTGTATGTTAGGGCGGACCCAGCCCCGGAACCAACGCCCACGGCCTGGAGGAGCCCAGTTGCTTCCCGGCCACTTTGAGACTCGTGCCCACTTGCGGCCACTCTGAGACTTGCGCCCCCTTGCGGCCATTGTGAGTGTTGCGCTGGTTTTAGCGCCGTGCAGTGATTTTGATTCAATCAAATTGGCTTTTGGTTTGAAATCAATTAACCTCAATCAAATTGGCTTTGATAAAAAATTAATTTAATTCAACCAAATTGGCTTTAGCTTTCCAAATTATATCAGCCAAATTGACTTTAAATTGGTCTTGCTTCCGGGGCTGGGCGAGCCCATTTGTTTGTATGTTAGGGCGGACCCAGCCCCGGAACCAACGCCCACGGCCTGGAGGAGCCTAGTTGCTTCCCGGCCACTTTGAGACTCGTGCCCATTTGCGGCCACTCTGAGACTTGCGCCCCCTTGCGGCCATTATGAGTGTTGCGCTGGTTTTAGCGCTGTGCAGTGATTTTGATTCAATCAAATTGGCTTTTGGTTTGAAATCAATTAACCTCAATCAAATTGGCTTTGATAAAAAATTAATTCAACCAAATTGGCTTTAGCTTTCCAAATTATATCAGCCAAATTGGCTTTAAATTGGTCTTGCTTCCGGGGCTGGGCGAGCCCATTTGTTTGTATGTTAGGGCGGACCCAGCCCCGGAACCAACGCCCACGGCCTGGAGGAGCCCAGTTGCTTCCCGGCCACTTTGAGACTCGTGCCCATTTGCGGCCACTCTGAGACTTGCGCCCCCTTGCGGCCATTATGAGAGTTATGCTGGTTTCAGCGTTGTGCTGTTATTTTGTATCAACCAAATTGTGTGTAGCTTTGCTTTGCTTACAGCTGTACTCCACGCACTGTATGGAATATGTGGATGCCCCACCTGTAAACTGCGCTGTGCAACGTACCAACATGAGGATGCTGCACCTGTGAACCGGGTCGGTCACTGTACTGTATATATGGATGTTGTGATTGTGAATTCCATTGTGCCGTGTACTGAATATGTAGATGCTGCGTCTGAGCTGTGTCGGTCACTGTACTGTATATATGGATGTTGTGATTGTAAGCTGTGTTGTGCCATGTATTAAATATCTGTATGCACACTGTGCTTGTCAACACGCAGTTGTTGCTGTACTGCGATTGTACGGTTGTATGAGCTGTGTCTTGTGGAAATAGAGCTGTAATGAACAGACATTAAAAGAAATAAACAAACATTGCACTGTGTGCTGTGTCTTGCATTGTCACCACCGAATATTGGAGCACGCTCTAAGGTAGGTGTGACAGGTAAGTGTGTGGGATGCTAGAATTAGAAGGGCTGTAAGCAAAGTAGATCAGGTTGTTGTTGAGTTCAGGTTGTAATTAGAAGTTGTTAGTGAACTTAGACTGCTGTTAGTGTATTTGGTCAGGTAGTGAGTGCAGTCAGTGAGTCGGTCAGGCTCTTATATATTTAGGGTTATACTTATATATTTAGGGTTATACTTATATATTTAGGGTTATACTTATATATTTAGGGTTATACTTATATATTTAGGGTTATACTTATATATTTAGGGTTATACTTATATATTTAGGGTTATACTTATATATTTAGGGTTATACTTATATATTTAGGGTTATACTTATATATTTAGGGTTATACTTATATATTTAGGGTTATACTTATATATTTAGGGTTATACTTATATATTTAGGGTTATACTTATATATTTAGGGTTATACTTATATATTTAGGGTTATACTTATATATTTAGGGTTATACTTATATATTTAGGGTTATACTTATATATTTAGGGTTATACTTATATATTTAGGGTTATACTTATATATTTAGGGTTATACTTATATATTTAGGGTTATACTTATATATTTAGGGTTATACTTATATATTTAGGGTTATACTTATATATTTAGGGTTATACTTATATATTTAGGGTTATACTTATATATTTAGGGTTATACTTATATATTTAGGGTTATACTTATATATTTAGGGTTATACTTATATATTTAGGGTTATACTTATATATTTAGGGTTATACTTATATATTTAGGGTTATACTTATATATTTAGGGTTATACTTATATATTTAGGGTTATACTTATATATTTAGGGTTATACTTATATATTTAGGGTTATACTTATATATTTAGGGTTATACTTATATATTTAGGGTTATACTTATATATTTAGGGTTATACTTATATATTTAGGGTTATACTTATATATTTAGGGTTATACTTATATATTTAGGGTTATACTTATATATTTAGGGTTATACTTATATATTTAGGGTTATACTTATATATTTAGGGTTATACTTATATATTTAGGGTTATACTTATATATTTAGGGTTATACTTATATATTTAGGGTTATACTTATATATTTAGGGTTATACTTATATATTTAGGGTTATACTTATATATTTAGGGTTATACTTATATATTTAGGGTTATACTTATATATTTAGGGTTATACTTATATATTTAGGGTTATACTTATATATTTAGGGTTATACTTATATATTTAGGGTTATACTTATATATTTAGGGTTATACTTATATATTTAGGGTTATACTTATATATTTAGGGTTATACTTATATATTTAGGGTTATACTTATATATTTAGGGTTATACTTATATATTTAGGGTTATACTTATATATTTAGGGTTATACTTATATATTTAGGGTTATACTTATATATTTAGGGTTATACTTATATATTTAGGGTTATACTTATATATTTAGGGTTATACTTATATATTTAGGGTTATACTTATATATTTAGGGTTATACTTATATATTTAGGGTTATACTTATATATTTAGGGTTATACTTATATATTTAGGGTTATACTTATATATTTAGGGTTATACTTATATATTTAGGGTTATACTTATATATTTAGGGTTATACTTATATATTTAGGGTTATACTTATATATTTAGGGTTATACTTATATATTTAGGGTTATACTTATATATTTAGGGTTATACTTATATATTTAGGGTTATACTTATATATTTAGGGTTATACTTATATATTTAGGGTTATACTTATATATTTAGGGTTATACTTATATATTTAGGGTTATACTTATATATTTAGGGTTATACTTATATATTTAGGGTTATACTTATATATTTAGGGTTATACTTATATATTTAGGGTTATACTTATATATTTAGGGTTATACTTATATATTTAGGGTTATACTTATATATTTAGGGTTATACTTATATATTTAGGGTTATACTTATATATTTAGGGTTATACTTATATATTTAGGGTTATACTTATATATTTAGGGTTATACTTATATATTTAGGGTTATACTTATATATTTAGGGTTATACTTATATATTTAGGGTTATACTTATATATTTAGGGTTATACTTATATATTTAGGGTTATACTTATATATTTAGGGTTATACTTATATATTTAGGGTTATACTTATATATTTAGGGTTATACTTATATATTTAGGGTTATACTTATATATTTAGGGTTATACTTATATATTTAGGGTTATACTTATATATTTAGGGTTATACTTATATATTTAGGGTTATACTTATATATTTAGGGTTATACTTATATATTTAGGGTTATACTTATATATTTAGGGTTATACTTATATATTTAGGGTTATACTTATATATTTAGGGTTATACTTATATATTTAGGGTTATACTTATATATTTAGGGTTATACTTATATATTTTAGAGGGTTATACTTATATATTTAGGGTTATACTTATATATTTAGGGTTATACTTATATATTTAGGGTTATACTTATATATTTAGGGTTATACTTATATATTTAGGGTTATACTTATATATTTAGGGTTATACTTATATATTTAGGGTTATACTTATATATTTAGGGTTATACTTATATATTTAGGGTTATACTTATATATTTAGGGTTATACTTATATATTTAGGGTTATACTTATATATTTAGGGTTATACTTATATATTTAGGGTTATACTTATATATTTAGGGTTATACTTATATATTTAGGGTTATACTTATATATTTAGGGTTATACTTATATATTTAGGGTTATACTTATATATTTAGGGTTATACTTATATATTTAGGGTTATACTTATATATTTAGGGTTATACTTATATATTTAGGGTTATACTTATATATTTAGGGTTATACTTATATATTTAGGGTTATACTTATATATTTAGGGTTATACTTATATATTTAGGGTTATACTTATATATTTAGGGTTATACTTATATATTTAGGGTTATACTTATATATTTAGGGTTATACTTATATATTTAGGGTTATACTTATATATTTAGGGTTATACTTATATATTTAGGGTTATACTTATATATTTAGGGTTATACTTATATATTTAGGGTTATACTTATATATTTAGGGTTATACTTATATATTTAGGGTTATACTTATATATTTAGGGTTATACTTATATATTTAGGGTTATACTTATATATTTAGGGTTATACTTATATATTTAGGGTTATACTTATATATTTAGGGTTATACTTATATATTTAGGGTTATACTTATATATTTAGGGTTATACTTATATATTTAGGGTTATACTTATATATTTAGGGTTATACTTATATATTTAGGGTTATACTTATATATTTAGGGTTATACTTATATATTTAGGGTTATACTTATATATTTAGGGTTATACTTATATATTTAGGGTTATACTTATATATTTAGGGTTATACTTATATATTTAGGGTTATACTTATATATTTAGGGTTATACTTATATATTTAGGGTTATACTTATATATTTAGGGTTATACTTATATATTTAGGGTTATACTTATATATTTAGGGTTATACTTATATATTTAGGGTTATACTTATATATTTAGGGTTATACTTATATATTTAGGGTTATACTTATATATTTAGGGTTATACTTATATATTTAGGGTTATACTTATATATT